>NW_018252245.1:70982-77690 GCF_001263595.1 Phalaenopsis equestris | reverse complement strand
TGGGATCGATATCTAGGACTCCATTAGAGCCCTATATTACTTGAGCGATACATATACTTTCGTTGACAAATTTGACTTTACCATTATTGAATATTATATTTATACATCTTAATCAAATTAGACACATCTATAAAGTCGTGATCAAGTCTTTGGACGCCGTTGGTGGAAATTAAATCTTCTAGTAGCGTCATCAAATTCTTATATTTGTCGATTTACAAAAAGTTGGTAAGTCAATAATTTCCTTTGGTTCGACAGGTCGCCCCGGCCTGATCAACATTTCACTTTGCCCTGACAGGCCGTCCCAACCCCATCGGCATTTCACTTCGCCTCAATCGACTGTCGGGGCCCTACCGGATTAGCACCTAACTTCACCTAGATTGACTACCCCAGCTCGGCAGACATCTCACTTTGTCTCAACTGGCCGCCCCGAACCGATTGACATTTCACTTTAGATCGACCAGCTGCCCTTGCGGGTCTACCGCACTTTGGTTTGAAAGGTCGCTTTGGCCCGATCGACATTGCACTTTAGTTTGACCGGCTGCCCCTACCTTGTCAGTATAGCACTTTATTTTGATCAGCCACCTTGGTCTAGTCGACTGTCTACTTTGGTTCGACTAGTCACCCCGGCCCGTTCCACCAGCTACTTTAGTTTAACCGACCCCCACGGCCCAACCGACCAATCACTTGCATGCTTGTATGCTTTTTGCATCATTTTAAATGTTTTTTTACATGTGTTTGTTTGTCTGCGTGCATGATGCATTGCATCTTGTATGTGTTTCCTTCCATGGTCACTATCATTTGCTTGTGTTTCACCTCTTTGGGTCACTGCCTTTATGACATGCCCAGTTGTAGGGCTCCTGCCTCCACGGTACGCTCATCTTTGGGTCACAGGCGGCTCCACGACACACCTTTTCTTCAATTTCCTGCCTCCACGATAGACCTATCTGTCAGGTCATCACCTCCACGACATACTCAATACTTCTGTCACATGATTGTCTGCATTTACATTTTTATACTTCCATGGATAGTGAGTCAGGCCTGATAGGTGAGTGACACCCGTGTCAGTCGCGATGCCTTAATGAGCATTATTTGTTGGGGATCCCGGTGAGTAATGTAAGTTAAGTCATTGGCATTGACACAAGAATGATAGTGGTAAGGTTCCAAGGGATCTAAATTATTTCACCTTGCATGTTATGGGCTCAAATTTAATGACTGTTATTTTAAAACTTAAAGAAAGTATTTATTATATATTACTACATCCACCATAATTTTAAAATTATGCGTGTAGTAGACTAGGCCATTTATAAGGTCAACTCCTCTTGCAAAATCCACCTTGTTGACACCCTTTGAATCCCTTGAATCTTTAAAGCGGGGTCGGCAAGGCTACCCTACCAAAGTTATTATTTACTTGAGGCTTACCCTACACTTAGATACTGGTTAGGACACTTTTCATTAGAAGGTGTGCTAGGCTAAGGTTGAGGGTGCTAGTTAGTCTTTTCGACGCCTCTGGTTATTGTTCTGTGATGGTTTTCTTGTTCTTACACTAGACACACATCACCTTTTTTGTGCTTTTTTGGTGTGCCTACATGTTGCATATGCATAGTAGTGTGTTAGGTTGTTCTTCTGCAGGGAACCGTGCCTACTTGTATGTAGACACACACAGGTACCACTTTGGGGGACCAGGTAATGATTTCTGACTCTTTTGCTTACAGATGTCATTTATCTCCCCCACTTATAAGGCACACCTCATTATATGCATTGTATGGCTTTCTCCGGTGACATTTATTTTTGAAAAGTTGAGTCTTTTATTTTCTCTTTCATATGTATTTGATAGAGTCCTTAGGTCAAGTTTGTATCGAAAATATGATATGGTCAAGGGTTTCAAGGCAAATGATGCATCAAACCACGTGACGGGGACCAGGAGCGGTAGCTCGTGTCCCATACCTTAAATCCAAATTCTATATTTTTGTATAGAACTAGGACCGAGCATGTATATATGGAGTCCTACCACTCATTTTCTTTTGTAGGATATGTTGTCAACCCAATAGCTTCGGTCTATTTATTACTTTATTTGGCATGTTTTACTTTCTATTACATTACTACAAGCCTGAATTTCTACATATGTTATCCTTGTTTCTTTCTTTTGGTACACTAGGGATATCATGAAAAATCTAATTTAGGCTCATTAAGAACCCTAAAATTATAAATTTTCTACTTAAAAAATCTTAAATAAAATATTCAAGATAAATTAAAATTTAGGATTAAAATATTTAGGACTTTAAAACATGTTTTTACTTTCCTGCATGGCCTTCAAGCCGGTTTTAAAATGAATTTCATAGCATGTCCATAGCTTAAGTTATATTAATAGGGCCTTCACAACAATTAAGGACTGCCCTAGATAAATAAATTCATATATGCGTGTCCTGAGGTGGAGGCCTTATGCTTCTTCAATATGACTAGCTCAACAAGCCTTTTTTTTCTACGTAGGAGGTTGCCTAGTACGACTGGGTCATTAGGAGGCTTACTGACCAAGACAGGGTGCAAGTCCTCTTGCTTGACCTCCACCTCTCTTTCTTTCTTGGGGCATCTTTGTCACTTTGACAGGTATAAGACTTACCTCCTAGAGCTCCAGCCAATAGTCATAGGATATAATTACTTTCCTTTGACCTTAGGGCTATTGAGTTCTCTTGTGGATGATGCAATTCATGGATTATTGACCAAGGATCTCAGAACGTGTCGAGTTGACTACCTTTATTACTAGGTAGACTTGGGGTCTTAGTGGCTTAGGATGACAGGTCCGTGGTACCCTGACCCAGCTACCTCTACCTTTTAAGAATTACTTCTCCCTTCCTTTAACTACCCCTATTGAGCTCTTTCACTCTTGTTGGCTTCCTTGGTATCAACTTGATGGCCCGATGCCAATGAGCTATAGCCCGCTTAGGATATGCAATTTACCTAGGAGGAGCCCCTTTTAACCAGGACCTTCTTTGACAAATTGGGGTGCCCTCATCGAGAAGATTATTGGTTATTCAATGGGTATCATTTGTCGATAAGTCGCTACCTGCTTGAGATGTGAGAGGCTCACTTACTGCCCAATGGCTTAGTCAGAACTTTGAAGCTTATGAGAGTTCTCACACGGAACAACTTCCATTTAATAACCTATTTTCCCAGGTATATGATAATATGAGCGAAACTCCTTTTATCAAGAGCATTCTTAAGTATTCCCCAAGACGTAATTAACCAAATAGGACACGTCCCCTTAGGATTACTCTTAACCCCACTACAGACATTTACCTAAATCTCTTGTTATGGGTAGCTTACATATGTATTCTTTCATGGATATTGGTCTAAGGTGTCGCCAATTGACCTTGTTTGGGCGGACATACCTGACTTATCCTTGGGAGGTTTATCACACTTAAGCTCTCCGTATTTTATTTTTTTTTCTTCTCTGTCATATATGTCGTATATCCATCTTTTTTTATTCCTATCTTCTTCGAGTCATTCATATGATTAGGAAGAGAGATTTATTCAAAGATGGGAGGTATACGATGATTGATAGGTTGACGCTTCCTTCAAAAAAAAGAGAGAAAAAATTAAGTGGAAACAAAAACCAATATTTGGTAAGGCTTCTTCTCAAGCTTGTTCTCAATTTATATTTCTCTTATATACTCTTTTCTTTTTTACCTTAGGATGTTTTTTTCAATCCTAAGCATAACTTTTTGAGGATTACTATCTTTGGATAAGCCTTTAATGATTTTGAATCCTATTACTTTCTAAATTCAATCACTCCATAATACTTTCCTACTCACCATTTCAAAGCGAAGAATTTATTAAAATAAAATTAAATATATATGGAGGCTCCATTCTTATTATAAAACTATCTAATTACAATAATTTTAACAAATAGCCAATTCTTTTCAAATGTAGATATGTTAATCACCTCTTCACATGTTGGTTTGCAAAATGTTTATAGCATTAAACTAAATTAATCTAATTATAGTTTACATTGATTAACTATATTTTCCTTCACCACAAGTTTTATAGCACCACAATCAACCCCACTCTCCTTAAGTGAACAAAAATCATTTATTTAAATTAAACACACTATGTCAAATAAACTTAAGTTTGGCATGATTTTTCTCCTCTAACCCCAAACTTAATTTCATCCACATGCAACAATTTGGATATGCATTCAAAATAGGGAGTAAAAGTACAAATATACTTCCTACCACATGCTCATTTCAACATGAAGTAATAAGTATGTAGTAGAAAGTAAAACTAAATTAAGCGAAAGATATAATAAAAAATAACTTCTCATAGAAACCAACATGTATATAACAGAAAATAAAATAAATATAGCATAGAGAATACCTCCAACAAATAAAAATAGCATCCACTGTGATTATAATAAATAAAATCCTATACACCAACTTAAGAAAATATAATCACTTGTCTTCCTTCTCTTCTTCCTCATCTTCATCTACTTCTTCTTCATCATTATCATCCTTATCTTCCCTTTCAGATTCCTCTTCCATTGTTTGCGTGTGCTTTTAGGGCTGATAAGAAAAATATAATGGAAACTCAATGGAGTTGTCTCCTCCAATCCATTGATTTCTCTGATATATTTTCAGTTGAGTGCTCTGGAAGCTAGGAAATGAATCATATTAGCTTTTATTCTATCAATCCATATGGGACATGTGGTATGCAAAATCATAGATTACCATTTTAATAATACAAATATCACCCTCTAACTTACTGATCCCGACTGTTTATATGCAGCAGTATAATAATGTATGCGTTGCAATTATATTTTTATTTATATTTCCTTACTTTACAACAGTACCAAAAACTTGACCTTGAATAAAATAAGAATGTATTGGGATACTACACAAGTATATGTATTGTTATCAAGTAATATAGGACTTTTTGATTAAGCTATGAATATCGATCCCACGGGGAAAATTGGGAATATGCACTTCCAAACAACAAACTTTTATTTCAAAAAGACAATTACTCTATAGATAATTTGACAGTAATTAAAATTCAAATATTTTTGGTATTTTTGACATTCTGACAAAACAACAACTTCTAAATAACTTGAGTTTATGTAAAAGAAAAGCACAGAATATGCAAATGTCTTTCTCCTTTTCATGAATCAGTAATAAGTATATGAATTCTATTGTGGTGCCTTTGAATCTCTCCACAAGATTCTCCACAATCTTCTCAGACTCGAAACTCTCTCTCTCTCTTCAAGCTCTCGTCTCAAATGTCTCAACTTCCTTCTTTTATAAATTTCTCAAGAGGTGCCTCGGAAATTCTTCAATATGTCTCCAAATTCGATGTATTCTCCAAGGGATGCCTCCTTTCACAAGTCTTGTAAGAATATTTTCGTTCCTAGTTATATTTTCGTTTCTAGTGGTTATAACAACCTTCTTTAGCCAATAGGTGTCTCAAATGTTTCTTCAAAATTTGGCCAAATGAAGAAACCGCCAAATAACTGCCTCTAGAGCTTAAGCGCGGGGCCTATGGTGCTTGGGCGTGGCTTTCTCTGTTTTACCAGCTCTTAAGCGTCGGATCTGGCGCTTAGGCGCCAAAACACTTTTGCATTAATTCCACATTTTTGCTCCAAATTTGATCCTTTTTCACCCCTTTTAGCATTCTTCAATTTTCGCATTCTTCATCCATTTGATTGTACCTGAAAGAAAAATACACAAATACCTTTCATTAAAGCGCAATATCTAATAAATAGGTATAAAAATGTGTCTTAAAACACAGCAAAATCCCCCTAACTTAAAATGTTACTTGTTCTCAAGTGACACTTCAATCTTTAAAAACTAAATATGTATGATATGTATATGAGTTTCTTTAGGAGTTACTAAAATTTAGATTTAGAAATATAGGAGTCCAATTTAGAAAAAAATATTCAGTAAATTAGACCAACTTAAAGTTTAGAAATTTTTAATGTTAAGAAAGATGAAAATATGAGTTCCTATCTAATTCAGAAATATTGTAGATTCTCCAAGTTTAGAATTTAGTCCTTTATTATCTCTACTTAAAAACTTTTATTAAGAATAATTTTACTTACTATATTATATCCTTAAGCATAAGAGCTTCTCAAGTCTTATACATTAAAAGGATCACATGTGGAACCAATTTTTTATTAGGCACTAATTCACAAGCTTCTCCTCCCTTACCTTTCTTTTTCTTTTCTTTTTTTTTCTTTTTCAGGCAAGGATTACTATATCTGGATATACCTTTAATAGTTTTGAATTTCACTTCTCATTTCCTAAAGCAAAGTCTTGATATAAATCTTTAACTTAAGAATATAACACTAGTTTTGAAAATTATTTTTAACAAAAGAAATTTAAGTATTAAAAACAAAAGTATAAATTTCTAAATTTTTCAAAAATACAATTTTTCTTATTAAAAGTAGTTACACTATATTTAACATTTTCTACACTAAAAATTTTATTCTGAAAGTTTTTCTTCATTACTCAGAATTTTAACTAAATTCTTTTACTCATTTCTATAATCAAATTTTACTTCCTTAATATAGTTATATTTTCAAAACTTATACATGATCATTTTTCTTTTCAAATCAAATTCATTTGTACCACATTTGAGAATAAATAAAATTCAAGTTTCGAAAATATTTTTCATTCCCCCCTTCCCCAAACTTAAATTTTTAACAAGATTAAACAGATTAGT
>NW_018252245.1:39431-70950 GCF_001263595.1 Phalaenopsis equestris | reverse complement strand
TGGAAATAACATACTTACAGGAATTTTTATGTTCTAATTATACAAGTACAAAACTAAAAAAATAGGAATAAAATCAATTTTTGATCAATTTTCTATTATTATCATTTTAAATCAACATGTAGAGATTCAATAAACTTCTAAGCAGTAGGTACAAACATAAAAACAAACTAACACACTAACTTTGATTTCCAATCTCAACAACAAACACACTAATAGGATAAAAAAAAATACAGGGTAGCAGTTTTCTAAAATTAAAGTTTAAAACTAAAGTTAGCAAGATTTTCAACTTTTCAAAAGGCATAGAAATAAGTTCAATTCTAACTTTTCAAGATTTTCAACTACCCTAGAATTTTAAAACAAACTAATAACAAAATATAACATCTCAATACAATTAAACAAAAAAAAAGTCTCACACATCACAAAGTCCAAACCAATACACAAACATACATGTCTCAAGTCCAAAATAAAAATGAACAACACATCAAAAATCTCAAGTCCAAAGCACATAGTCTAACACATTACAAACATAAAAATAAATTAGTCCTCCTCATCATCTTCAGAATCACCGCTATTCCAAACATTTGTAGACTCATAATCAGGGTATCTAGGATATGGAAGAAATTGCACTCCTTGGTTACCCCTAATGAGGCCTTCCAAAGATGAGTGAATTTTTTCTTCATAATCACTTTTTCTTCTATTATACCCATCAATATGCCTGCAAGCTTTCTAAATTTCTTACCTTATCTACAGTATAGTTTATATTTTCCATCATCCTCTGTAATAGTTGACTTTGAGTTTCTGTAGACTCACCTCTATAAGTAGAAGCTCGTGAGGTAGATGGTCTAGATGTAGAAGCAGCAGAGGTAGAAGCAGCAGACGTTGTCATTCCATAGCTCCTTGAAAGTCCCCCTCTTCAGTCAAAAATGGAATGCTCAAAATACAATTTCACATTAACACTGGTTATTGGCTTCATAGGCAACAATACTTCCTCCCAGCTATCATATCTCACTTTAGCCTGCTCACACAAAGAAAAGATCAAGGAAGCAAATCTCAGACCTGTAGTAGTAGCAACAGTGATAGAACTGATGATAGTTTGACAGATTAAAGCTCCAATATTGATGAGCTTGCCTTCCTGAATACAATAATTTAATGTCACCCTCTCTATGGTAACTTCACTGAGAAGTATTATTGGTAATAAACGAGCAGAAATAAAATAGTGCCACTCCTTGGATGGTGCACTTACCTTTGACATGGCAAAGTTAACTCTCCTCTCATTTACGATCTTCTAGAGTCCTCTTCCAACAGCCAAATAAGAAATGATCTCGTTTAATTTCATCTCAGTAGGACTATAGTTCGCATAAAAATACAAAGTATCAGGTGGTAAATGGTAAAACATATTGATTACCTCCACTGAAAAATGTACCAATTTTCCTCAAACCATAACTCGATCTGCTTCAGCCTCAGAGAGGTTTGCATAGAACTCCCTGACTTCAAAAATAACAGGAAATCACTGTGATGACAGAGAAACAACAGAACTGTTCCCACTATCGGTGGACTATTAGATCTTCTATGGATCCACCTGGACTTTTGAAACATTGCTCCTGGATAAGTTTTTGTGATTGTAGAGCATCACTGTACCTATCTTGAGCTTTAGAACTCACAAATTTGCTCGAATCAAAATGGCCTTTTCCTTTACCTCTCTTCATTCTTAATGTCATTCTACAAATTTCATAAAATTCCACGATAACTTAAGAAATCAAGTCTAATCTACTAAACTTAACTTATATAAGCATAAACTACACTCCTTATGCAATTTACATAGATTTTTCCTCGTTTTTCACCATGAATAGTGATTTTTGGATTTTTCCAAATGTACTCAAAATACATGCTAAAAATCCAAAATTTTTACATAGAAGTGAAGCTCTTACCTCAAGTAATCCAAATCTAGCAAATTTTTCTCAATTTCTAGCAAATTTTTCTAAATTCCACCAAAAAATCTCCACAAAATAGCTTGCCCTAGCCTCTAAAGTTGCGAACTCGAGAGGTTGAAGGTGACGGCGAGGGTAAAAATGGCAATTTTTGGGGTTATTTTTCACTTTTAACCATTTTTGAACAGGTTTTTGTGGACCGGCGCTTAAGCGTGGGTAAGTGGCACTAAGGCGTCTGCCTCTCGGGTTACATTGCGCTTAAGCACGAGATTGTGGTGCTTAGGCACCAGTGCACTATTTTTGATATTTTTTGACTTAAGTAAAATGCACTATTAGCCTATGTAAACCATCCCTAAATGGTCTCATAACACTTAAATGATTATTTTATTCTCCTACAACTCTCCTCTCTCTCTAAATTCTCTTATATAACTCAATTCAATTCGAGACAAAAATAATACTAATTTTCACAAAAAACAAACATATACATTCATTCACAAACTAGTACAAGTACATGTAACATTTAAATCTCACTCTAAGTTATCTCGGATGAGAAAATTTTCTAAATACAAACACTTAACAAACTTAAACAATTAAACACATAAAAGTCATAAACACTAAAAAACCACTAACACGTAAACACAACGACTTCTAACAAACAAACTCTAACACAAAACTTAATTCCATTCTTTATTTATTAGAACAAACTCCAGTCTTTCATTAGTCTCTCCATGGGAAATCGGAATAAAAAGTTGATAAAAAGGATGGTGATGACGAGCTCTGATATTATTTTCTTCAATCCATTTATGTTTAAGATACATCTCCTTATCTGCTTCCTCTATATAACTAGTATTGTTGAATTACATTTTTAATTGCCATTCAATATGCTATAGATGTGCATGAATCCCAATTACCTTTATTTCCAGTAAAGCCATGATAGTTTCAATTTTGTTAATTTTTTCCGATATTCCTTCAATACTAACGGCTAAGAAATTATTATACATCTCTTGTGCACTTTGACTAATGAATTTCTTCCTCATGGTCTCTTCCTTCTTCTTCAAATCCATCTCCCATGAAAACAACTTATCAAAAGCTCTCTCTCTTGTGGACTTTAGGGCTGAAAATGATCTGGGGTGAAATTCCTTCACAAAATCCTTCTATTTATAGGCCTAAATCTCTCTAGTAACTCCTAGACACATCCTAAAATTGCCTTGGAACGTTTTAGTCAGCCAATTTGTGGTTAAATCTTCTAGAATCCAAATTTTTCACATGGTTTTTAAATCCTGAGCTTAAGCGCCGAATATTAGCGTTTAAGCATCAGTGCTCAATTTTGCACTAGTCAACTTAACGTCCAAATTCTCATTTTAGCATGTCTAGATCACTAAATAAAGTCTTAAAATAATTAATAACACAAAATAGCTTAAAAAATACTACCTAAAATTTTCTTGATCACACACAAACAACATTCAAAGTAAAAACACACTGATAACTATGGGTTGCCTCCCACAAAGCGCTCTATTTTACGTCGTCAGCCCGACGTAACCAGTGCTTATTCTGGTTGACCCAACATCATTCGATCGTTAAGTTTTTATTGATCCCCATTGAAATAAGGTTTCGGTCTATGAACATTCACTTTAAACACTTTATCAGTTTTAGAATCTTTAATATCCATAGCTCCATAAGGATAAACTTTCATCACAACAAATGGGCCCATCCACCTGGACTTAAGTGTGCCTGAAAATAACCTTAACCTTGCGTTATATCGCCCGACGTAACCAGTGCTTATTCTGGTTGACCCAACATCATTCGATCGTTAAGTTTTTATTGATCCCCATTGAAATAAGGTTTCGGTCTATGAACATTCACTTTAAACACTTTATCAGTTTTAGAATCTTTAATATCCATAGCTCCATAAGGATAAACTTTCATCACAACAAATGGGCCCATCCACCTGGACTTAAGTGTGCCTGAAAATAACCTTAACCTTGCGTTATATCGCAAAACTTGTTGCCCTGGCTCAAAATTTTTAGTAAGAATTCTTTGATCATGCCACATCTTCATCTTTTCTTTATAAATCTTAGCACTCTCGTAAGACTCATTCATTATCTCTTCAAGCTCATTTAATTGTAATAATTTTTTCTCACCAACATCTTTCAAATTATAACTTAACTCGTTAATCACCCAATATGCTTTATGCTCAAGTTCAACTGGTGAGTGACAAGCTATCCCAAATATTAGCTTATATGGGGAAATTTTTATAGGAGTTCTGTATGCAGCATTATAAGCCCACAAAGCATAGTCAAGTTTGATTGACCAATCAATTTTTGTTGGATTTACAGATTTTTACATAATTCTTTTAATTTATCAATTAGATAATTCAGCGAAACCACTTGTTTGAGGAAGATAAGCTGTGGCAATTCTATGATTTATATGAAATTTCTTTAATAATTTCTCCATTATGGCATTTCTGAGATGACTTCCCCCATTAGTTATGATAACTCTCGACATCCCAAATCTACAAAATATGTTTATTTTCAAAAACTTTGCAACACTTCAAGCATCACATCAAGGTAAAGCAACAGCTTCTATCCATTTGGATACATAGTCCACTGCTAACAGCCTATATAAACTTTCGGTCCCATTAAATCTAATCCTCAAACATCAAATATTTTAACTTCTAGCATATAATTGAGGGGCATCTCATTTCTTCTAGAAATATTGCATACTCGTTGACATTTATCACAAGTTTTAATATAAACCTTAATATCTCTAAAGATACTAGGCCAATAAAATCCAGATTGTAAGATTTTGTATGTTGTTTTATCAACACCAAAATGTCCCCCCAAAATCAGAATTATGACATTTTTGGATAATTTCATAAGTCTCTTCTAAAGGTACACATTTTTGAATAATCAGATCCTTTCTTTGTTTATATAAAAATGGATCATCCCAAAAATAAGTCTTAGGTTTAGAAAAAAATTTCCTCTTTAGTTGGTATGTCATTCCATACATTCCATATGGTATAATATCACTAACAAGAAAGTTTACAATGTTGGCATACCACGGAGCACGCCACTCATTAATTTTGAACAATTTTTCTTCCAGAAAATGTTCATTATTTTCTTTTTCAAAATAGAGTGATTTTTCTAACTCAAGCTTGGATAAATGACCAGCAAATTGATTTTTAGTTCCCTTTCGATCTGTTATTGTAAAATCAAATTCTTACAAAAGAAGAATCCATCTTATAAGTCTTGGTTTAGCATCCTTCCTTTTCATTACGTACTTAATAGCAGAATGATATGTATGCACTACGCAATGAGTTATACAATGAGTTACAATCAAATATGATCTAAATTTATCAAAGTCATATACTATTGTTAATAACTCTTTTTCAGTTGTTGTATAGTTAATTTGTGTTTCATTAAGAGTTTTACTAGCATAGTAAATTACTTTGAAAATTTTATCATATCTTTGTTCTAAAACAACTCCAATAACATTATCATTAGCATCACACATCAGTTCAAAAGGTTTTCCCCAATATGGTGAAACTATAATTGATATAGTGGTCTAATTGGTGCAGAGATTAATTGTTATTTTAATAAATTAAAAGCTTTTAGGCATTCCTCATCAAATGTGAAAATTGCATCTTTCTCCAGTAAATAGCATAAAGGCTCAGAAATTATTTAAAAGTCTTTAATATATCACCTGTAGAATCTATCATGTCCTAAAAAAACTCCTAATTTCCCTTACATTGGTTGGATAAGGTAAATTAGCAATCACTTGAATTTTAGCAGGATCTACTTCCATACCATTTTCTTATATTTGATGTCCTAATACAATTCCGCCTGCTACCATAAGTCGGCATTTTTTCCAATTAAGGACTAAATTTGTTTCTTCACAGTGCTTAAGACCTTTTGATAAATGTTCTAAACATGAGTCAAATGAAGTTCCAAATACTGAAAATTCATCCATAAATACTTCAATTCCTTTTTTAATTAAATCACAAAAAATTGTCATCATACATCTTTTAGCAGGGGCATTACATAAACCAAAGGGTATTCTTCTAAAAGCAAATGTACCATAAGGACTGGTAAAAGATGTTTTCTCTTGATCCTCTGGAGTTGTTTGTATTTGGTGATAACAAGTATATTCATCCAGAAAACAAAAATATTTATGCCCAACTAGTTTATCCAACAATTGATCTAGCAAGGGTAGTGGACAATGAATCTTTCCTGGTGGCAAGATTTAATTTTCTATAATTAATGCATATTCGCCACCCTGTGACTTATCTAGTTGGTATTAATTCATTATGTTTATTCACAGTCACAGTTACTCCTCTTTTTATAGGAAAGCAGTTAATTGGACTAACCCATGCATACCTGAAATAGGGTAGATAATTCCAGCATTTAACCACTTCAAAATTTCTTTCTTTACAACTTCTTTCATAACAGGATTCAATCTCCTTTAAGGATCAGCCCTGGGTTTGCAATTCTCTTCTATATGAATTCTATGCATACAAATTTAAGGACTGATTTCATTAATATGCAATTGTCCATCCAAAGGCTTTCTTAAAATTTTTTAAAATTTTCATCAACCTTCGTTCTTCTTCTAGTGTTAACTTTGAGGAAATTATAACTGCATTATACCTGCCAAAGTAGAGGAATCTCCTAAAAAGACATATTTTAAAGGATCTGTAAGTAACTCCAACTCAAGATCAAGAGGTTCTTCTATTGATGGACAAAATGTTTTATCTTTTTCTATCATGTCCAAAATTTCAAAACTTTCTCAAACATAGTTTGAATCTTCCTTAAAAAAATCTTCACATTGATTTAATTGCTCTTCTTGCTTGTGTTCCAAATCTTTTACTTCAGATTTTTCTTCATAGTCAATTTTGAAATGGCATTCACTTAGATATCTTATAACATCCATTCTATAGAATTCATCATCTTACTTTTTGTACGATATTTCAACTTGAAATGTTAAAAGTAACAGTTTGATCATTGACGTGCATAGTTAATTCCCCTTTCCGCGCATCTATCATTGCTCTTCCTGTGTTTAGGAAAGGTGTCCCCAAAATGATAGGTAACTCTTTATCTTCCTTCATATCCAGCACAATGAAATCAACAGGAAAGATAAATTGATCAACCTTCACTAGGACATCTTCTATAACTACTTTAGGATATGTTATTAAACGATCTACTAACTGCAAAGTTACAACAGTAGGGGTTATTTCTCCTAATCTCAATCTTTTAAATATTGATAATGACATAAGGTTAATGCTTGCACCTAAATCACATAATATTTTCCCATAAAATCTGTCTCCTATCACACATGGAATTGTAAAGCTATCAGGATCTTTAAGCTTTTCAGGAAGCTTTTTCTGAATTATAGCACGGCATTTCTCACTAAGTGCAACAGTCTCATTTTCTTCAAACTTCCTTTTCTTGTTGAGAATATCCTTCATAAACTTTACATAGCATGACATTTTTTCTAAGGCTTCAACAAATAAAATATTAATTGTAAGCTTCTTAAAATTTTCTAGAAATTTTAAAAATTTCTTGTCCAACTTCTGTTGATGAAGTCTCTGAGGAAATGGAGGTGGTGGTGTTTCCAAATCAACTTTTAGCGAGGTGGTGGTTTTTCCAAATCAATTTTTAGTGGAGAAATAGGTCTTTCAGAATCTTTTGGAGCATCCTCTTTTGATTCTTCAATTTCTTCTCTCTCTACTTCAGTTTCGTTTTGAACCCTACCTTCCAACTCTCTTCTGCTTCTAAATTGAACGGCCTTTACTTGCTCTTTATTCTGGTCTTTTGGATTTGTTTCAGTATTACTAAGGAGTGTTCTTTGGGATCTATTACTTAATGAATTTGCGATTTGTACAAGTTATTTTTCAATATTTCTAATTGTAGCTCCTTGACTTTGTAACTGATTTCCCATTTGTAACACCATTTCTTCTATAGCCAATTTTTTCTCCTTAAATTATGGATTATTGTTGAAACCTTGAGGATAAGTAGATCTATAATTATTATTCCCTTGGTTGTTCTAGTTTCCCAATGGTTTTAAATGATTGTTACTTCATTATTGAATATTACCACCTAAAGTATTTTCCAATTGAAGTTGGGATGGTTCTTCCAACCTGAGTTATAATAACAGTTAAAGTTTAAATAAGACTTTCTAAAATAGAAATTTACCAATTTATGAAATCTTCCCTGGTAACAACACCAAAAACATGATCCCGACTGTTTATATGCAACAGTATAACAATGTATGCGATTATATTTTCACTTATATTTCCTTACTTTACAACAGTACCAAAAACTTGATCTTGAAGAAAATAAGAATTTAACTCTTTAATTTATATATTTATTGGGATACTACGCAAGTATACGTATCGTTATCAAGTAATATAGAACTTTTTATTAAGCCATGAATATCGATCTCACGGGGAAAATTGGCAATATGCACTTCCAAACAACAAACTTCTATTTCAAAAAAACAATTACTCTATAGATAATTTGACAGTAATTAAAATTCAAAACTTTTTGGTATTTTTGATATTTTGACAAAACAACAACAACTTCTAAATAACTTGAGTTTATGTAAAAGAAAAGCACAGAATATGAAAATATCTTTCTCCTTTTCATGAATCAGTAATAAGTATAGGAATTCTGTTATGAAAGTATGCAAATTGTGCTTTGCCAAATAGGAGCAATAATATTTTTTACCCTTACTAGAGATGCTATAAAGAACATTGGTTAATTTAAAGTTTGAATAATTTTGATGACTGGATAGACAAGAAAGATATCAGCTCTCACTCTAGAGTTCCCTCGATTCCCTCCACCTAGGGGCTAACATCTCTTATCAGAACCTAAAATAATAAATTGAGCTGGGGGCTTTAACCTGTCACTCTAAAGTCCTCTAAATCTACACCCTTTAAAGATTATTTCCCTATTTATTTGCACTAAATCATATGAATTACATTCACATGCATACAACCTCATGTGATTCTTTCCAATTATTGACTGAGACGATACCAGCCCGGTTCTTACATGTTCTCTCAACAAATTTTAACATACTAGATGGGTTAGATCAAGAAGTAAATGAAGTGCATGGAATTAAATCATCACAATTTCTTCTAACACTAATGATTAGTACTCTCCACAACTTCCATCAACACATTAATTACTTGTCATTTTAAGGAGAAAGATAAAGAAAGCTACTCAGAATCCATGGAGAAAACAAAACCACACTTACGTTTAAAAGTAGAAATCGTTGTCAAACCAACAAGAAGTCTCGATTAAATCTAAAAGTTATTTAAAAACAAAAATGAAAACTTATCTCAAATCATCCACCAAACTCTTAAAGTTCCTTTAAATCTCTTCTCTTTTACAACACTCTATACTCTCAAAATAAAATTAAAAATAAAAAGAAAAAAGTAAATTTGATATGTCTAAATCTCTCAATAAGATTCTCCACAATCTTCTAAGGACTCAACACCCATCTCAAATGTCCCAACTTCCTTCTTTTATAAATTTCCCAAGAGGTACCTTGAAAATTCTTCAAAGTGTGTCCAAATTCGATGTATTCTCTAAGCAATGCCTCCTTTTACAAGTTTTTTAATAATATTTTTGTTCCTAGTGGTCATAATCACCCTCTTTAGCCAATAGGTGCCTCAAATGTCTCTTCAAACTTTGGCCAAATGAAGAAAACCGCCAAATAACACTTAGGCGCAACCTTCTGTATTTCACCGGCGCTTGAACACCGAATCTGGAGCTTAGGCGCCAAAACACTTTTGCAAAAATTTCATATTTTTGCTCCAAATTTGATCCTTTTTCACTCCTTTTAACATTTTTCAACTTTTTTACTTGTACCTGAAAGAAAAATACACAAATATCTTCCATTAAAGCGCAATATCTCAAAAATAGGTATAAAAATGTGCTAAAAATACTATATATTTTAAGTTTATCACTTACACAATCTTTTTGTCATTGATGCCAAACTTATGGAACGACAAGGCTAGGAGTAGGAAGTAGAGGACTGAGAATAACTAGCCCCACACCAAAAAATAGAGTGTTTATTATATAAGAAAAAGTTGGTTGTGGAGATAGGCTTCAAAGGCTGAAGTTGCTCCTCCCAACTCTCAAAAGACACACCTGAATTTTGCATGAAAAGAAGATGTTAGATGGGTGCCTTAAACCAAGAGTAATCCCCCCTTGTGGTATTGACTATAGAATGGTGGATGGGGGAACCTATATCAATAAATTTCATGGTTTAAATGCAAAATTTTAGAGAGACTCGATCTCTGGCAAATTCACTCAGATTGGTAGAGGGGAGCAGATTAGCTGAAATGAAGAAATGTCAAGTCTTAGAAGTTGTATTTAGCTTTGAATAAGGAAAATTGATCTTATTTCCATTCCTAACCATCAATGTCCCTTTACCATATGTTAAGAATCTAATGATCTCATCCAAGTTACTATCTACATGAGTGAAATTAGAGTAGAAGCTAATATAAACATCTCTCAAGGAAAATAAAGCATCAATGCAGGAAGGAGAGATCAACATCTGTTTCTCTCTCACATAGATTAACTCATCAGATGCCCAAAAAAGATTAGCATAAAACTCCCTAACCATTAAAATCACTACTACACAAGTGTTATAGCATAAATTTTTTCAATCTCAACTTAATATCACGCCCAGGGCTAATGAATTCATGTTTAGCAATCAACTTCCTCAATACCGAGAATTCATTGTAACGCTCCTAAGCTTTGGAGCTTACATACTTTTTCTTATCGAAAGAATATTTGGATTTTCCACCCATAGTTTTAATAGCCATTGTAATGCAATAAATTGATATTACAAAGGATAAGGAGAAAGATTATGGATGCAACACTATGAAAATCAGAAACATAAATTAATGCACACCAAAATTTTTCAAAATTTTCCAGCCCTATCTTCCTCCTCATGAAATTATGAAATTCTTAGATGAAAATGGAAGGAATGAGTTCAAGGACTAAAATTTACCACAAAGAGGTGATTTTTTCCCTTTAGAATAGCTTGGATTAAAGGAAATTAGAAAGATTTAGGATTCTCTAGGATTGCTCTCTTGGTAGCCGAAGAAGAACAACGAGAAAAAAAAAATCACGATAATGGGGATGAACCATGCCGAATTCGGCTTAAAAAGCTTACAGTTGGGGATGGCGACTTGGGGCCCTAATAGTAATGCCTAGGCACTACTTACCCAAGAAAGTGGCGCTTAAATGTCGAGTGGGCAGCGCCTAAGCACCCATACAACCTGTTGATGCCTAAGTGTCGACCTAATTTTTGGCCATGGTCACCTCATTTGTATAATTCATCCCCCCACTCTCTAAATCTTCTTAAACATCACACCATATCAATCACAACAACGTAAACAAACACATAAATACATAAATAAGCACATAATAATAACACACATAAGAAAACTCGGGTTGTCTCCCAAGAAGCACTTAGTTTGACAGCATCAGCTTAAATGTGCCAAATATTATAATCAGAATGATCCAACTTCAAAACCTCCTTAAACATAGGTATATCTTCTCCTAATTATGGTTCAAGTCTCTGCCCATTCACTTTAAACACTCTACCACTCTTAGGATAATCAATATCAATCGCACCGAAATAATAAACCTTTACTGTAGTAAATGGCCTGACCACCTAAATATTAGTTTTCCTGGGAATAATTTCAATCATTTATTGTACGATAAAACCCCCTATCCAGGCTAAAATTTTTTCTTAAGAATCCTCTGATCATGCCTTATTTTCATTTTCTCCTTATACATTTTGGCATTTTTATAAGATTCTTGTCTAATCTCAATCAAGTTTAATTAACTTTAGCAAAAGTTTCTCACCAGCCTCTATCATATTATAATTGAAATCTTGAATAGTACACTACCTAAAATCAACAATTTGGTTTTTAAAGTTGTAGTGTTACTTGAGGACAAGTAACATTTAAGTTTGGGGGATTTTGATATTTCTTTCAACATGCTTAATTTCATTTATCTTTTACATTTTTTTTGATGAAACTACACTTTTAAAAATAGCATTCTTGTACTTTTTTTGTAGGTATAACAGGTAGGACACTTGTAGGAAAATGGAGCTAAAACAGAGTGAAGTGGAGACAAAATGGAGCAAAAGGCAAGTCAAACAGACTGACACATAGGTACCAGCTTTTGGGTGCCAAGGCGCTGCCCACTGGCACCTCAGTGCCAACTTCTAGGCATCTAGGTTCCAGAACCTCCCAAGCAACCTACGAAGGTGGCTCTTAGGAGCCACAGACTGGGTGCAAGGTGCTTATACCTGTCAGAGCGGTTTTAACATGATCAGAGGATTTATTTGACAAATTTTGATGCTTAGAGAACACACTTGCATTTCCAAGTTCTGGAATTCTCCAAGGAGTAGGGTTTGTATATTTTTACCTTTTTTGAGAGATTAGTGAGGGGTTCAAAGAAAAATCTATAAGGAAAGCATTGCAGCATTGCTAAGAGTTCTTGGCTTCATTGTTGGAGAAACTTTTTAACTCTTTCAAAGGATAAAAGCTAAGTATTTTGTTCTTATTTCTATTGAACTTGTTGTAGGCACATGTTCAACATAATTGTTATGTTAAATGATGATGATTTCTTTTGAAATCTACATGTTTTGTGAGTAGATCTTTCTACCCTTCTCTTGTGATGAATAGGTAGGAATTTTAGGATGTATTGAATGCTTTAGAATTGAATTTTAATACTTATGTGATGATCTTTCTTTCTATGCTTCATTTACTTTTTATATTGGCCATATAAATTGTTAAAATTTCTTGTTAACGCATAAATACTCGAGAAAAGATATGGCATAAGCTATGGTGAAGTAGTCCATAGGGCAATGTAAATAAATAGAGAGATATGTTTTAATGGGTATAATTTGGGGGCTTCTAGGGTAAGAGACATAAACACTTACCAAGTTAAACTAAACTTTTTTATACAAAGAGCGTAAGCAAGATATATGTTCTTGTTTGTCACTAGCCATATTAGAAATTCTTGGTATTCGGTCCTACATTCCACTTAGGCAATCACAAGAAAAAGGTCACTTTTATATTTTGATATTCATCAAACCAATTGATATAGTAGGGTTTAGCTTTAGACTTAGTGCTATACTTTAGGAGTAATTGTAAAAAAAATCATTTTAATTTACATTTTAAGTAAGAACTTAGTGTAGTAGACTAGAACTTTGCCTAAAGGACTCGTTACCTCCTTCCCTATGAGATCAACAATCTGGACTCAATAAAGCCCTATATTACTGAAATTATATGTATACTTGCGTGAGAAATCCTACGGAGAAATAATTTCTAATTTTAAGAACTCAATTCATTTTCTAAAGAGCGGAATAATTTTCTGGTGTCATTATCAGGACTTACATTATTGTGATAATCGTTAGGGTGAACAAAGCATTAAGAGATATCCAAAAAAAAATTTTGGTCGGTGCTCCAAATATACATTTCAACAGATTATTTTATATTTTATTTTATGAGCATTCAAAATGTTTATTTTTTATCATTTATATGTTATTCAGTCGACCTACTCTTAACTAACATATAATTGACATATACTTCAATATTTTCTCTTTTTATGTTGTAAATATTACATCCATCAAAAACTGGTAGGAGCCCGAACATTTTTTAGCTCAATAGAATTATAGTATAATTATATAGGCCTCTGATTGTCATGAAGGCATCTTCTCCGCATTTTCTAAGTCTTCTTGATTTGATGGTAGGTAGAAAAAGAGTCAAGGAGCTCATGACTGAATGGACGACTGTAGAATCCAACATTATATCAATCCTTGGTAAGGGGTAGTTTTCTTTAAGGTAGGAAAAATTTAAATTTATGAAGTCTACATACATCCTCCATTTTTCATTCTAATTATGCATCATAACCACATTGGAGACCTAGGATGGGTAATTCACCTCTCGGACGTAGTCCTCCTCCTTAAGCTTCTGCACTTCTTGCCAGATCAGCCCAGCTAATATCACATTTTACATTTTCATCTTCTTCTTTATTGGACATGCAAATGCATTGATGTTGAAGAAGTGGCATGCTACATCAATTAGAATGTCTTATAATTTAGTAACTGGCTAGGAGAAATTTTCTTGATGCTCTTAAAGAGTCTGAATCAACATCTCTATGTTACATGCATCAAAATGCTAACTGATTAGAAAACATTTATCAGGTTCTTTGAGTGAAGCATGGTTCTTGATTGGAGTTTTAATAGTTTGAAGTTCCAATCTTCATTAGTTCTAAATGTTGAATGTTTCATGCTCCACATTACTGATCTCCTAGAGGTAGCATGTTAGGGACTAATCCAAATTACCTTAAACCATAACTATCTCCCCTTTACATAGAAACTTTATCATCTTGTGGTATGAGGAGACCACAACTCATAAGCTATTGAGTAATGCATGACCAAAGATTATATTGTATGTGGGTTGTGCGTTAACCATAAAAAAATCCTCCATGTTAGTGAATTGGTTGTAACCTTCTCCTAAGTGACTGATAACTTGATTATCCCAAGGGCCTCCTTTCATTCTATAGAAGGTGTAATAAGTTGGTTGACTCATAGATGCATTTTCTGAAAGCCTAATTTAAATAGTATATTTCCTAAACTACCTGTATCAACAATAATATTGTTTACCTGGTAGTTATTAATAATTGTAGTAACCACTATGACTTTGTTATAAGGATTTCTCAAGGGGGAAGATCTGTGTTAGTAAAGATAATTGAGGGATGGGGGCTTACGCTTCAGAGGAAAACCATCAGTGTAGTATTCCCTCACTCGGAGCCTCCTATTGTTGGCTCTTCTTACCGAGTCTTCAGCATAGTTCATTATCCTTGCTAAGGGGATTGGGTTTTCGATATCTTTCATGTCAAGACCATGATCTTTATGATATTTGTAGAATTTATTTTTGTTCCAGAGGAAAGCTTCAGTTCTCATTCATGGAGCATTCTTGAAGTTCTCATTATCTTGAATAGTTCGTACAAAATCTATCATTGAAATCCTCAGTTGAGTGGGTTTCAATGTTCCTCGGTCGCTAGTTAATTGGTCATTCGATTGACTCCATCTTTAGTTGTTTCTATTGGCCTCCCTATTAACTTGAGATGGCTATCCTTTTTCATGTTTGGGGTGAGGGACATCCTTCTCCATTAGCTCATCATATTGCAAACTTTTTTCTTCGAGCGGCTGTAAGATTTCTCACTTTTTTTCCTCTACAGTGATATGATAGTTGGCCAACTTTCTGAGTTTTGTCCATAATTTTGAGTTGACATAAACACAAAATGTATTTAATTTTTGCATGGCTTAGCCAATGTGCTTGGGTAGCCTTTGCTACTATAGGCTCCATATTTCCTACTTCTAGCATTTTCTTTTGAAATCGAGTGACATATGACAAGGCTCTCATTTAGCCCCTGCATGACATGTGGTGCTAGCTTACTGCGACATGAATAGTTTCTTGAATTCACCAAAAGAAGTAAAAATTCTTATTGGGAGGCCATCAAACCCCCAGTGCGCCAAATAACTTAGTGTCATATAGAACAATCGACATTTCAACACGTTAGAGATTTTGAGAAGGCTTATAACTGACTCAAAGGATGCTAAGTGATTAACCAGATTGCTCACAACCTTTTGTGATTCAAGAACGGAACCTCAAACTTCTTCAGAAGCTTAACAATAATGATTTGCTAGGAGAATGCATTCTCTAGCTAGTAGTAGTCTTTTAATCACCTATACCCAACGTTGTCCTAATATTGTGACTGCTAAACTCTTTCTGTCTCCCGAGCCATCTGGTTGTCTTGGGATTCAGGTTCTCTTTGAGGGTATGGTTCTAGAGAAGCTTGGGCTCTTCCTTCAAGTACAGTGTAGACCATTTTTACCATTTTTCCAGTTGTTTAGTTTCGGATTTACTGATTTTGTTATTGCACAAATTCTCTAACGAGCTCCATGTTCGAAGTTTCTCCAAAGTGGGTTCCTTCCCCATAGCACACTCATCTTCTAGTTGACAATATGAGTCCATAGGAATATAGAGAGAGAGAGAGAGGAACAGTGCACTAAAATGCAAGTTCTCAAAGAGTTGATTCGGTAGTTCTTTCATGAAAAAATGATTCCATATTTAAAGTTTCTAGAGGTACCTAGTAAAATTACATATTTGTTTGTTTTAATAGGGTTTTTATAAATAATTATTACATCATTGGACATTTTCATATTTGTAACTGACTCTGTGTGCTTTAATATCTGTAACTGACATTTGCATTGTTTTCTATTCGTATTTGATTGAAGACGGGCTTTTAATGCCCTGCTGATATTGACATTTGGTTTTCTGGTATAGCTTCGGTCGATTGAAAGATATTCAGTCGATTGGATGGTCTTTTATTTGTCTTCTCGAGTGAATCCTCAATAGAGGCTCTCTCGGCTTCACGGGAACTTAGACCATCGGGCAGAGCATTTTTCACCATGATCTTATGAGCAGCTCCTTTTGGACAAGAGGTTATTATGGAGGATTAGAATGATATTCAATGGGGTGCCTTTTGCCCATCTTTGTGAAGTATCCAAAATTATTTGAGACAGTTGATTGCAAACAGCTGTCCCTAAGTTAGGAGCATAATGTTCTTTCGTTCGGCTGTACTAATGTTTGGTCGGATTGTGGTTCTGACCGAAGGAAGCGACACTTCATGTTTCCATCTTTTCGACCATCTAGATCCAGTCCTTTGGTATCTTCTCAGTGAGATTTGTTGTAATTCCTCGAGATTCGTGTGGTTATATTTTTGATGTACAGGAACAACTAGTAGAATTATAACTTCTCTTACCGCGCTCTATTACATGTTAATCCAGAAAAAATGGATTTACCGGATATCATAATTTAAATTGTTCAAACCGACCCTCTGGCGGGTTTTAGCTTAAATTCATTTTAATTCCTAATATAAATACTATCAAACTCTTTGATAACTTCTGTTAGGATTAAAAGTCTTTTTAAACTTGTTAAGCACAAAATCATGATTACACTTTTGTTTTTTCATTACTACGATAGAAATTAATTAATTTTCGTTCTAGTGAAGTATTGAAAATTTAATCAATCTGTTGATGTTTACTAATCTAAATACCTAATAAATTAGGGTAATCAACTAACTCATAAATTTAATTAATTATTAATTATTTCACAACTAGCTTAATGACTAATAATTAGTTCCAGAAATATTACAACACAAGTCCATAATCTATTAGAACTGCAAATTTACACATTGTTCTTATCTTTACCTCTAAAATCCCACACCACTCAAATAGCAATTAAAATACAAACCAAAATCATATCTCATGATGGGGATGAGCAATATCCAAACCGAAGTGAGGATTTGTGGTTTCGTTGTACAACGATCCGGCGGCGGACAGCCAAAATTTCAAGATTTAAATTGTTAAAACCCGCCGTCCGGCGAGTTTTAGCTTGAATTATTGTTAAATCGTAATATAAATCCCTTACCGGACAACCCTTACTCTGGTTTTTTACTTAAATCAAATAAACAGGACTCCTCCATTTATCTAACAAATATACAATTCATAACCTTATTTATTATACCAAATCGCCCAAACCACAAACACAGAAAAACGAGGAAAAAAGATCAAGCCAATTAGCCTAACTTTTTAAAGGCGTTGAAGTGAAGAAAACAGAGAATTCGTATTTCCTCGCCTCCAAGTGGAGATCGTGGGGCGGTGGCCACCTGCTTGCCCTCGGCGTCATATAATATAACTCCGGAGAATTCTAGAGGCTGACACTTTTCTCCCATCATTATCGTCCTCCGCCATACTTCTTCCTCCTCCTCTCTCACTTTCTTCGCCTTATTCCCAAGTCTCTCTTTCTTCTTCTCTTCGATCATTTTCTTCTTATGGAGGAAGGGAAGCATGCTTCCTGTATCGCGACGGGCAAGGCGTCGGAGTCTGGTGGCCCTGTCGCAGCCCAATTTATCTGCCGCTCGTTCAAAAAATTCAATCATCTTCTCCACGAGGCTCTTGAACGCCATGACAGAGGAGATGGGAAGAAGAAAGTTGGGATTTTGGTTCGGAATTCGCAGGCAAAAGAGCTAAAGGTTGCGTTTTTATTGTGAAGGAAAGGAGAGGGAGGTCAGCGCACTGTTTTGACTAGCTTGAAGTATGAACGGCCGAGGTGAGATTAGAGCTCAAGAGGATAAGGAAAATGTATTATTGTTATTATTATTATCAATGAAATTGCGATTTTTTGTTTAGACCGAACTAAGCATTACTGTGAGTGGACTTCCTGACGTCGAATGCAAGTAGTGGAATAAAAACCAGCCTTATTAGGTGGATTGCTGACTCATGCCAATTACGACTGTAATGATGGTAAAGACAAAATGAAGTTTAGTTTTACTTTATTTAAATTTATCGTTCATTTGTGACCAAAAATGTCATTCTTTTAATTATACCATGAATAAAAGATGTGTTCCCATGGAGGGCAGTTGTAAATAAGATTTTTTTATTTAGGGTGAGTTAAGTCAAAAAAGATAACTGTGCGAATTTAGGTTCTGTTTGGCGTAGCTACAGCTTCTTTGCTTTTTAACTGTAGTTGTGCTGCCCCAGGAAGCTGATGCGGGGAAGCTGACTGGTTGTTTGTTGTAGTTGTGTGAAAATAGCTGTGGGATAGTTGTTTTTGAAAAAATGATAATTTTGCCTCTGTTTAGTAAAACTATTTGAAACAGAACTACGACAGTCTTATATATGATACACCAGAAGCAAAAATTCACTTTACAAGCTAAACATGTAAAAAATTGACTTGTACAATTTTTAGCCAATTCCAGAAGCCATAAATTTGATAATTTTAAGGAAAAAGTTCAAAAAAAAAAACAATCCAAAATTACAAATATTGATCTCACGTCACAGTGAGTATCAAAAGAGTAAAAAATTTCAACAAATGGAATGTTTTTCATTAAATTCCTTAATATTTCTAAAAATTTATAAAATTGGTTATCTCTATTTTTTTGCTTCAATCTTTGAGGAAATGAAGGTGGTAGCCTTTCTACAGTAATTTTCATTGGTTTAATAGGACATTCTGACTCAATATGAAAATCTTCATTAGATTTTTTATTTTCCAACTCTTCTTTTTCAACTTCAACTTCCACTTCTTTTTGAACTTTATTTTCTAATTTTTTTTTCACTTCTCAATTGAATAGCCTTAATTTACTCTTTGTTCTGATCTTCAGGATTTACTTCAACTTTACTAGGCAACGTTCCTGGAGGTCTATTGCTAAGTGCGGTAGCAATACATCCCAATTGATTTTTCATATTTCTAATTGCAGCTCGTTGACTTTGTAATTGACTCTCAATTTGCAATATCAATTCTTTCACTGACAACTTTTTCTCCATACTCTGCAAATTATTAAAACCTGAAGGGTAATAAGGTTTATAAGTTGGATTTCCTTGATTGTTGAAGTTTCCCAATGGGTTCGCAGTGTTGTTTCCCCATTGCAGATTTACAACATTAGAATCATTGTTACTCCAACTTAAATTTACATGATTCTTCCAATCGGGATTATAATAATTGGGATAAGGATTATTAGAACAATTATTTATTGCATTTAAGGTCTCATAAAAAGATTGAGATTCTATTATTTATGCTAATGAATTTTCCTCAAGCACGAGTGATGTTTGAGAATAATTCATTCCATATTGATCTATCTTCTTCGATATAGCAGTTATTTGTGCAGTTAACATAGGTATTGCATCATAATCATGAATACTGGCTACTCTTTTTGGATTCACCCTTTCAGATGGTCATTGAAAATTATTATTAGTCATCCCCTCAATTAAATAATATGTTTCATCGAATGGTTTTGACATTAATGATCTACCAGCAGCAGCGTCAATTATTGATCTAAGAGATCCAACTAATCCATTATAAAAAGTTTAAATTATTAATGATCTAACAACACATGGGTTGGACACTTTCTAAGGAGATCTTTAAATTTTTTGTCGGTTTCATAAATTGATTCCCCTTCAAACTGACAAAAAGATGTAATATTTAGCAGTTTTTGAAGGTGGGAAATATTTAGATAAAAATTTTTGTCATAAATCTCCCCAAGTTCTGATAGATTCAGGTGCTAACGAGTTTAACCACATATTAGTTTTATCCATTAATGAAAAAGGAAAAAAGTCTAAGTCTGACGGCATCATTCGACTCTCCATCATATTTAAATGTAGCACACGATTATATAAAACTAGCAAGATGCAAATTAGGATCTTCAGTTGGTGTTCCCCCAAACTGATTGTTTTAAACCATTTGGATAATAGCAGATTTAAGATCAAATGATTTGGCTGCCACAACAGGGTTTTGTATACTTAAATGAATCTCATATGTTGTATGATTAATATAATCTTTTAAGGTCTCTAATGATGTTTATTTTCATTTCTAGCCTTACTCAAATTGCAAACCATTTTGCTAATATGGTCTATCTTTTTTTGTTGTTTTCAATTTTTTTTAAATGTCTTTCTAACTCAGAATCGTAAGGTACTAAATTTTTAGATCTTACACTGCACATAAACAAACACAACAAGTCATTTAAAATAATAGTAATTTAAAATAATCAAACACACTTAAATAATAAAATATTCAAACAAAACTACAAACACTCTTTTTTTTAGATAAGAATATTATAAATTATAAAGTAACTTACTACTACTTTCCGTTACTTCCCAGACAACGACACCAAAAACTTGATGCGAGTGGATTTAGAGTGTTAATTTTGCAAATTTTTTTTAATATTACAAAATACACATGACAAATATAATAGCAAATATGTAAATTAATCCCAACAAAATAACTTCAGTTAAAACAGTTTTATCTTTTAAAAATCTTTAAACTATCAAGTCCCCTTTAAAAATAACGCAAGTATATGTATCACTCAAGTAATAAAGGGCTATAATGGAGTCCTATATATCGATCCCACGGAGAAGTTGGAAAAACATATGAATAAGTTCTTAAGATTATAATGTAAAGTACAATTTTAAAAATATAAAAAGTAAAGTGCAAAGTTTAAATACTATGTAACAAGTGAATGTTAATTAAAATGCAGTTGAAAGATAAAATTAACTACTAAAAATGCTAAACTTTCAAAATTAAATTTACAAAAATTAAAACTAAGATGTTGTAACGGAAATTTCAAATTGAAGAAAGCATCCTTCCCCTTTACAATGAGTTTATGGATTGTGATGAAATTAAAATCATTTTAAAATATATATAAAAACTGTTTTGTGCCAAATAGGAGTAATCTTATTTTTTACCAGCTTCCAATCAATTGGATCAAATTGGGGATTTTAATCTGTCACCTTAAAATCTCTGATTCTGCATCCAACAAAGTATATTTCCCTATTTATTTGCACCTAACTCCATGGATTGAATACTCTCCCACGAAATTAAATGTGATTCTCCCCATGTTGTAGAAATCATAGCTCTTTCGGAACATATGTTTCTCAACATATTTTAACATTTTAATTAGATAGATCGAAAATTTTAACATTTTAATTAGATAGATCGAAAAGTAAACGAAGATCGGAGTTCAAATCGTCATAAATTATTGACATTTAAAACCATATAAAAGAAAATTAATTCTTCACAAAACCATATCACAAAGTATGGAGAAGAATAAAGAAGACTACTCAAAATTTATAAGAAGGATACGACAAAACACTGATTTCATATATAAAAATAAGTTTACAAAATAAAAGAAATAAAACACACAACTTATCTCACAATCCTTACCAAGCAAACTCCTAGAAGTTCTCTCCAAGCCTTTCCCACTTTACAAGCACTCTCAATTCTCTCTTAGAACTGTAATGAAGAAAAAAGCTCTCACCTTCCCTCTCCTCTTACAATCCTTGAAGAAAATCTTAAAGCCCTTGACTTTTTATCTCTCTCTCCAACTCTCCTTCTTGCTTTCATGCCACACACACCACTTTCTCATGCCACACTCCTCCACTTTTATCAAAGGCTGACTCCCTCCAAAAAAAACCAAAATTCCCCCCAAATGTCTATTCAAAATTCAACTCTTTTAAATTCAAAAGACATGTTCATTGATCCAAGAGACTTATCCCTTCATAAAAGAAACTTCCAAAGTATCTAGATGCAGTGAATTACTCCAATGGGTGTTTAGAACAAGTGTCCATTTAAAAATTTGCACAAAATTTATCTTAAACCGCCTTAATCTGCAAAATGTCATCCCTATCGCATCTAGCGCCAAATCTGGCGCATCATGCACCAACTCTCTGTTAAATGACACAGCTGGCTCCAATCTGGCGCATCATGTGCCAGTTTGCCGAAGACCGCGTTGTTCTAGGTTTTGCCGCATCTGGCGTCAATCTGGCTTATCATGCGTCATAATTTGAAACTTCACTGTTTTGGCTCCAAATTTTGTCCTTTTTACTACTTTTGCTCCAAATGCCTAAATTGATATACCTGCAACAAAAATCATGAAAATACCCTTCTTTAAAGTGCAATATCACTAAAAAATAAGCATAAGACATATACATAAAATAATATATTATTTTGGTGTATCACCTACCAATATCCTCACATATAAAAGAGGATTAATGCCCAAAAGTCAATTAGATAAGCCCCTCCTGGCTAACCAAGGACCAATTTCCAAAAGCAAAGTAAACAGGCATTTTTTCTTCAATGTATAATACAACAATAAGAATGAATCCATCTCAACATTTAGAAACAACCAAATAACCCTACCGGTAACTGAAAGAGCTAAGAATATCCTTCAATACATTGATGGGTCATCCAAGCTGCTAGAATGCCCTTCTTATATGAAGCAGCGGTTGTTATAGAAGTCATGGGCCATCCAAGCTGCTAAAATGCAATGTCTCAATATTATCAAAAGGGCATCATATTTTCAATCAATTTCTAGTAAAATCATCCATTGGCAACATTTCAATCTTTTAATTCAATCGACATTACTATCATAATAGTATTTTTAAAAACTACTATAAGAACTGGACATGCAGAAAAATAGCGTGGAGATGTGGCAATTAATGGGTGAATGAAATAACAATTTTGAATCCATGCCTTATTCTAATTATTTTGTATATGATTACATGCTGAAAACATTTAAAATTCTCCTTCAATATTTAAAATTATATATGATGGTAAGATCAATCCTCAACAAACCAAATGCATAGGCCATCTAAGCTAGTGCATTGCAACTAGATGAGAATAACATGCATCACTGAAATCAGCATCTCATGACACAAGTAACAACTCATTAAGTTAAATACAAACCCAACATAAATAGAACAAAGAACTTTGATACTCATATCTGGGATTGTAAAGCATAACTTTTTATAGGCAACAACTTCAAGAAAAATGAATTATCCATGCATCATGGGACTGTAAATTTTTCTTGTGAGGTTAAGGAATTTCAGAGATTGGCTTTCCACCAATTTATATTCGAACTGAACGTGTAGACATGACTCAATTTGAGCCCAAATGAGCAAAGTATTTGAGGTAATATTGAAAACCTTGAGACATGCAACTTGATACTTATATAACACCTCATTCTCTGGCAGCATATGAATATTATTTTATACTTATCTAATGTTCATTATTGTGCACCATATATAACACCAACAATGATTTAAAGCATGAAAAGTAATGTGTGTAAATAGATACAATGCCTTTAGTAATTACTCCTCATACTTGCAAACAGATACAATGTCAGACGTCCACTTTCATACTTGTCATTGAAAATTCCTTGGCATTTAACCCAAAAAAAGGAAGCAAAGAGTTGCACGAATAAGGATTTTGTCCGTACAACACTCTACAAATAAATCAATCACCATACAAATAACGCATTAGCGATATGTTCTCAAAGGGCCGTCATTTCATTTGCACCTTCCCCTTCCTCCGTACAAATAGTGGAATGATGATTTTCATTTTGTGGCAGAGAATGGCCGAGGTGGTATTTAAATGCTTCAGCAAGCACTTCTTGTTGATTCTTTTTAGCTGTGTGGAAGTCAACATCAATTTGAGACGGATGTCGCCTAATATAATTGTGTAGTTTCAACGTTGCTATCACAATCTAGACCTGTTTTGGAAACGGGTAAGGTAGTATCACCTATTTATTCTTCCAAATTCCAAAAGTCTTCTTGATAACATCTTACAAGGATGAATGTATTTTGTTAGACAGCTCCTTACAGTCTCGCATAACATTGTTGGCTCGATCAAAATCATGTATATGATACTGGTGTCATGATAGGGTTTAAGATACCCTCGCTGTAATGGATATTTGACGTCGACCAAATAATACTTTCCTAGAATGTATTGCATCTTCAGTTCAACATATAAAGAAATTAAACAAATTAATTTAGGATGCAACATATTGGGCCGAGGGTGGGGAAAGTTGTAAATAGGATTTTATGTAGCACTCTTGAAAATTCTACTGTCCTAAGCACTACCCTCCCAACCGGGCATGAAAAAAGTAAATCACATGTTGAAGTCGCACACTGTTATGACATTTTGTGTAGGGGCTCCACAACGTCCGATAAATGCAATTTTCTCATCGTTTGTAATTCATACATCAACATGTGTTATGCCTATTGCACCGATGCACTCCTAAACAGATCCCACGAGTTAGGTTATGTCCCGTAGTCATATTTAAATTAAAATATTTCAATTTGTTATCCCTAACTTAAAGAATGGAATCTAACATGCATGACATTGAATCTCCGCAGGAGTTTGTGTGAAAGATGGATCTAAGGGTTTTATGACCTGCGTTGAGAGTCTAATAAGAGTACTCAAACCTACAGTGAAATATCTTATCATCTTCGATGAGTGTTGGAATCGTTCCATGACACCACAAATTGACTCGTTTTGTAAGAATATGTATAGAATCATTGCTAACACCTCACATTTAGTCGTCCTCGATGACCCATGGAGACCATGAAATGTAATGAGGTCAGCTAGTAGATCGCTAAACACCTCCAGTGTCATGTGGAACATGTTCCTGAATCTGGTTGGATGGCCAATAAGGATTTCTCGAACACATTTGTCTCTGACATAAGTTGATGTGTAGCATGGAGGGTCGGTCAATGCAGGTGTTGTAATAATGAACGATCAATTGGATTGCTCCATTTCTCCTCCTTTGTCTTTCTTCTTCCCATTCTATGCCGATGAATATTTGTAAATGGTACCAAAAAAGAAATATAAATTAATAAATAAATAAATGTGAATGTTCCAAGAAATAAATAGATAAAATTGAGGGTGCTCAAATACAAAGAAAGCATGAATTGAGAAAATACAATATTGTTGTTAGATGTTCAAACGAAATACTTATAAAAATAAAGTCTCCCAACAATTAACAATTCAAAGCAATTATCCCTCCATTATTCCTGCGAGCATAAAAATATGTCGCCCGTCGTTCTTTCAAAATTGCTCTGAAAAAATCTCTGCTGACTGAATCTTGAAGCAGCTCCAAAGCAAAGAAGTATAGATCAAATCCTTAGAAATATTTTGATTTTCTTCCAAAATTTCCACAACTTCGATAATTGAGGCTATCTGAACTTTATTGTGGGCGTCGTTGGATGAATCTATCAGGTAGGATATCTAGTTTTTGATTGAGGGAGCTCCAGCCTTTTTGCTACTATCCACACGAGAGCGCTTAGATATATTGGTTGACAGGATTCCGGGGAGCTCCTGGCTAAGGAATTCGAGTGAATCAGTTGATAGACTAACATCCACATTGTCAAGGGTACCACTAAACCCTGTCTGGCTTGGAGCACATGCATATTTTTCTGTTGTGATGACACCCTCAAACATCCGGTCTAACTTCTCCACGTACTCGTGTTCAAGTCTAGAAGGTTTGAACTTCTTTGCCGCGGACACCACCTGAAAGAAAACATTAAACACTTCAGTTCATTTGAGAAAACTAATATAAATCAAATTAAACAGAATGAAAAACTCCTCATAGCAAGTCTTTCTTTCCACCACTCCTCCGGTGCATCAATGGTTCGCTTCACCGGATCCCAGCCCAAACTCGTTGATCCTCGTTTCAAATTCTTCCAAATTTTTCAATCCTTCCTTCGTTGATCCCCCCCTTTTTTTAAGTTGCAACCTATCATAATCCCTACTCGTACATTCTTTAAAATTTTTTATAATATTCTGCCACCCTTCCTTATTGGAAAAGGTGGTAGGTCTGTTGTCCATTTCAATTCTTTTTCATTTCTCTTCAAGCAAAGGTTGCAAAATAGTACTTTTGTTTCTTTTTCCCATAGTGCAGCTACACCAAGCTCTTTACTCTTATTAGCCATTTTATTACTATGATAAAGCAAAGCATTAAAAGAGAGTAGTTACACAATTTAGTAAATTGGTATTCACCATTATAATCAAAATTGACACAATAAAGAAGATATAAAAGCTAAACAATTATGAATATTGCATCTGACTGACTATTTAAAACATAGAATTCAAATAATAAAATTAAAATGTAAATAAGATCGACAATGAATTTATGTGGTTTGGTCAAGGTGATCTACATCTCCGTAAAAGAAATCAAACATATTTATTAAGGCAATAAAAAAAAAGGTACATAGGTTGAAATAAAAAAATGACTCCTTGCCATAACCAACTAATGAAAGAACTAAAGAAAATGTTGGGCATTTACATCCAAGCACCAATTTTTTACTAAATACAATATATGAAAGAAGTTTGAAGTAGGAATTTGAAAATTTTCCTTGTAAAAAAGTTAGATATTGCCTTTTCTGCATAAGCAAATTTGCATGAAATTTGCTCTAAAAGAGGCCAACAAGTGCCAGCTGCTACGTTCAAATGATTTTCTATGGAAGCAGACAACTAGAAGATTGGATTAACCAGCTTCAAACAAGATGTAAGAACTTTTGTCAAACTGTAATACTTTCTTTTTAAACATAGTTTCATAATATATATCAATTTTATATATTATCGAGAAAAGATAATATATAAGGACTGCATAAGCCTCTCTTTTTTGTATAATTTCAAGCATGAAGCTTTTCCAAAAAATTCCCTCATAGTCATAAGGACTCCATCAAATGTATATACTTGTAAATACCTTTTCTACCACGTTTCATTTTAAACATTCATGTAGGTAATATGAATACCCCTATGTGTTAATGAAATTAATGAAAAACTTTCAGGAACTTTTTTCAGGAAATAGAACACGTTAAATAAAACACCCATCAACCTTGTCTAACATAAACTTTGCTTCTATGCTAATAAATGCCAAATCAGTACCAATAAGTACACCAATGATATAACTATAAGAAATCTTATAGTTCGCATGCATAAGCCATGTGATGATATATCAGTGAAAGAAATTAGGGAAACAAACTAGATTACTTCAGAAAAAAAAAAGCAATAGAACCCCCAAGAAACTCCGAAAAATCACACGTAAATAGCTATCAACCCCGCTACATCAACCCTGCTCCTTAGACACCACCAGCGAACAGGGTTATGGTTCTGACTTTGGCGTCAAATCCGCAGTACCCCATATTCATTCACAATGACAAATACAAACACAAAAGTACGTCAAAGAAACCCCCAACAAGAATCAAAACCTTATTATTTATTATTCACAACAAGAAAGGCAGAAGCAGCAGTATTCTGATGCATCAAAAATATATGCACTTTTAGACCTATATTTTAAACTCATTTTTGGTGATATTGCGCTTTAAAAGAAGGTATTTTTTTAATTTTTATTACATATTGATGATTTTTAAGACTTGAAGCAAAAAGGAAGCATAAAGGATGGAATTTAGAGTCAACATGACATTTTAGAAAAAAATACTCAGCGTCGACGGTGCCATTTGACAAAGAGCACAAAATTAAATTCGGATCATGAGCGCCGATGGTGCCAAGGTCGGTGCTCGGCGAAATCTAGAAGATTCGATGAATTTGGACACTTTTTGAAGAGTTATTGGCGACATCTCTTAGAAAACCGATATTATGTTTTATTTAGAGCAAAAATTTCTCATAAAAGGTAGTAGTTAAGAGGGGCTAGAGTGTAATTGAGTTTTGAGTGTTCTATTGTTTAGTTTGGCGAGTCTAAGTGTGATTTTCTCCTAAGGTTTGTTAAGAGAGGGAGAGAAGTGAGAGATTTCTTCTTCCATACATTTTTAAAGAGAAAATCAAGAGTCTTGTAAAGAGAGAAAGAGTTCAAGAGAGGCTACAATGGATTTGTTTTAAGAAAGAGTTATAGATAAGTGGTGTTTGTTTATTATTGTTGTATAAACTTTCTTTTATTTATGAAATTTGTATTTTGTTATAACTTTCTCATGAGGTCTCAGTAGCTTTCGTTGTCTTTCCTCTACTCTGAGATGTGGTGAAATGAAGAGATGATTTGGATGTGCCAATTTTAAAATATAAAATAAATTATGATGATTTTTCCACTCTCTTCTTAAATTACTTTTCAATCTGGCCATCTGAAATGTTAAAATTTGTTATGAAACATATGATCTGAGAAATGGAGTATGAGTTCTACAAGAAAGTGAGAATCACATTTAATTCTATGAAGGAGTGTTTCGTTCATGAAATGGGTGCAAATAAATAGGGAAATATATATTATTACGTGAAGAATTGGAGATTTTAGAGTGACAGACTAAAATTCCCAATTTGGTCTTAGTGTTTAAGAATTAAAGCAAGAGTTATCCATAAGGGAAGGGAAGTGAAGAGCTCTGGAGTGACAACCAGTATCCTCCCAGTCTAACCACGGATTTAGAGACTAAACAAAAGATTAGCCAACGATTCTCTATAAAACTTGACTAAGGGTAGAGAATTAAAATTGCTCCTATTTGGCATAGTACAAATTCAAACCATTTATCTCTCTCATTTAACCAAAAACTCAATGTAATGGAAAAGATGTTTTCTCATATTTGATAACTTCATCACAGAAACATAGTTTGGTAGTTATAGTTTAACTTTACTTTACAGTCTTGCTAGTAGTTGATAATTTAGTTTTGATAGCACCTTAAACATTTAAAGTTAGTATAGTAGACTTTATTTATTATTTTGAAATTCCTAATTTAAATTACCATCTTGAATTTAAACCTTCCCATGGGATTGATATTTGGGGCTTAAACAGAAAGTCATGTATTACTTGATAACGATATGTATATTTGCATATAACCCCAACATAAATTGCTTCAATTTCTTATTAATAAATAACAAACCATGTTTTTAGCATCACTGCAAAGTTTGCAAAGTAGAGTCATCTTCATTAATTTTACACAACTATAATTTTTGGAATCAAGTTTTTGGCGCCGTTGCCGAGGAAGGTAATGGAAAATTAAATAGATTTGGTAAATAAGGAAATTTAGTGATAAATATATATTAAAAAATTAAATATCATTTAAAAATCATTTAAGTGTATTTTTAAGAAAAAATTCTTTTCTTATTATGTTTGTTTATGTGTTGTATTGGATCTGAAGGTTTAGTACCTTACGATTCATAATTAGAACGTACAATTAGAAAATTTGAATATAACAAAAAGAAATTAGAAATTTTAAGAGAAATTAAGAATTTGAAAGAAATGACGAATAATATAGAAAATCCAATAAATGAAAATCAACAAATACCTTTAAAAGATTATGCTAATCCTAATAAAAGATTATGTTAATCCAACAGCAGTGAACTTCACTTAACTATTCAAAATCTTGATGTTGCTACTAATTCATTTGAGCTTAAGCATGTTATTATCTAAATGATACAAAATAATCAATTTAAAGGAACACCTATTGAAAATCTTAACTTACATCTTGTTAGTTTTCTTGAAATATGTGCTACTATTAATTATGATGAAGTGTCTAATGATGCTGTTAGGCTTAGAATTTTTCCTTTTTCATTAAGGCGTAAAACTAAAGCTTGGTTAAATTTATTAGCACCTGGATCTATCAGAACTTTCAGAACTTGGGGAGAACTATCATAAAAATTTTTGGCTAAATATTTTCCACCCTAAAAAATTGCTAAGCTTAGAAATGATATTACATCTTTTTGTTAGTTTGAAGGGGAATTGATATATGAAGCCTGGGAAAGATTTAAAGATGTCCATAGGAGAAGCCACAAAGGAAAAGCCAATACCATGCTTTACCAGATTGGTTAATAATTTAAACTTTTTACAATGGATTATTATGATCACTTATATCTATTATAGATGTTGCTGCAGGTGGATCATTAACCTTAAAACCTTTTGATGAAGCATATTCTTTAATAGAGGAAATGTCTACTAACAATTTTCAATTGCCTTCTGAATGGGTAAATCCAAAGAGAGCAGCTAATATTCATGATTTTGATGCAATGTCTATTTTAGCATCTCCAATTGCTGCTATATTGAAAAAGATTGATCAAATTGGAGTAAACTATTCTAAAATATTCTAAAACCCACCAATGTTAGAGGAAAATTCACTAGGACAGATAATTGATAATAAATCATCTTATGAAACTTTGAATGCTATAAATAATCAAAATAATAATCCCTATTCTAATTATTATAATCATGGATGGAAAAATCACCCTAATTTAGTTGGAATAATTATAACAATTCGGTGAACCTCTCAGGAAATTCAAATAACCAAGGGAAACCTAATTATAAATTTTATTATCCTCTTGGATTTAAAAATAACTCACAAGTTAAGGAGAAGAAGTTGACTATGGAAGAGGTAATGATGAACATGGGAAATCAAATACAACATCAAGGGGCTGCAATTAGGAATATTGAAAATCAGTTAGGACATATTGCTACTGCACTTAGTAGTAGACCTTTGGGAATTCTTCCTAGTACTGTTGAAGTTAATCCAAAAGATCAAAATAAGGAGCAAATTAAAGCTATTCAATTACGAAGTGGAAAAGAAGTGAAAATAAGAATCTAAAGAGCAACTGAAGTTGAGGAGGACAAGTTAGAAATTGAACGCGACAATGATGAAAATAAACCAATACAAATTTCTTTAGAAAAATCGCTACCTTTGTTTCCTCAAATAAAGATAAATAATTTACAAAATTTTTGAAAATCCTTAAGAAGTTAACGATAAACATTTCTTTCAACAATAAATATTACTTTCATTGAAGCTTTGGAACAAATATCAAGTTATGTGAAATTTATGAAGGATACACTAAATAAGAAAAGGAAGTTTGTAGATCACGAGACTGTTTCACTTAGAGAAGAGTGTAGCGCTATTATTTAGAAAAAGCTTCCTGAAAAGTTAAAAGATCCTAGTATTTTACAATACCTTGTGCTATTAGTGAAAAGTTGTTTAGAAAAACCTTATGTGATCTGGGAGCTAGTATTAACCAAATTCCTCTATCAATTTTTAAGAGTTTAGATTTAAGAGAGATTTCCCCTACTACTTTAACTCTTTAGTTAGCTAATCGATCAATAACTTATCCTAAAGGAGTTAAAGATGCGCTAATAAAAGCGGATAAATTTATTTTTCTTGTAGACTTTATTATATTAGATATGGAGGAAGATAAAGAGATTCCTATTATTTTGGGGAGACCATTTCTTGCAACAGGGAGA
>NW_018252245.1:31442-39028 GCF_001263595.1 Phalaenopsis equestris | reverse complement strand
TCTACTGATTTAACTGAAATTCAAGAACAAAAATTTGTATAAATGTTGAAAAGATATAAAAAGGCCTCTAAATGGACTTTAGCAGATATTAAAGGAATCAATCCTTTAATTGTATGCACAAAATTCTATTAAAAGAACAATATGAACCTAAAGGTGGTCCTCAAAGGAGATTAAACCCAATAATGAAAGAACTAACCCAATAATGAAAGAATAAACCCAATAATGAAAGAAGTTGTTAAAAAAGAAATCTTAAAATGGTTAGATGCTGGAATTATATATCCTATTTCAGACATTGCTTGGGTAAGTCTGATTCACTGTGTTGCAAAGAAAGGAGGAGTGACAGTTGAAGTAAATGAGAAAAATGCATTTAATTCCAATAAGATAAGTTATTAGTTGACAAATTTGTATAGACTATAGAAAATTAAACATGACCACCAAGAAAGATCATTTTCTTTCACCCTTTCTAGACCAAATGTTGGATAGATTAGCTGGAAACAAATATTGTTGTTATCTAGATGGATATACTAGGTATCACCAAATTTTGATTTCTCCTGAGGATCAAGAGAAAACAATATTTACAAGCCCTTATGAAACATTTGCTTTTCGTAGAATGTCTTTTGAACTATGTAACGTACCTGTGACATTTCAAAGATGTATGATGTCAATTTTTAGTAATTTAATTGTACATGGAATGGAAGTATTTATGGATGACTTTTCTGTATTCAGAACTTCATTTGAATTATTTTTAAAGAATTTAGAAAAATCTTTGAAATTATGTGAAGAAATCAACTTTGTACTAAATTGGGAAAAATATCAATTTATGGCTGCAGGAGGAATTGTACTTGGGCATAAATTTCTGAAAATGACATGGAAGTAAATCCGACAAAAATTTAATTTATTATGAAATTACAGCCTCCTATTACGGTTAGAGGGTTAGGAAGTTTTCTAGGACATGTTGGTTTCTACAAGTGTTATATAAAGGATTTTTCAAAAATTACTAAGTCATTATGCCATATTTTAGAAAAGGATATGAAATTTAATTTTCTTAAATGTGATGCTCGGAGTGTACCTAAATGTGATGCTCGGAGTGTTTCTAAATTTTTAAATAAAAAATTTTCTACAAGATATGGAATGTCAAGAGTGGTAATTATTGATGGAGGATCCCATTTTAGGAATAAAAGAATCAAGAAATTGGTTAGAAATATTATGCATAGATTTTCTACTTCTTATCATCTCAGACTAGCGGTCTAATAGAAATATCAAATCGTGAAATAAAGAAAATTTTAGAAAAAGCTGTAAATCCGTATAAATTGGATTGGTCTGCTAGATTAGATACTGCACTATGGGCATACAAAATTGCCTATAAGACTTTTATTGGAATGTCCCCATATAGACTTATTTTTGGTAAACCATGTCACTTACCAGCAGAATTGGAACAAAAAACATTTTGGGCTATTAAGGAATTTAATTTCAATCTAAAGGATGCTAATGAGAAAATATTGTTGTAACTCAATGAACTTGAGGAGATTAGAAATGAAGCATATGATAATGTAAAAATCTATAAAGAGAAAATGAAAATATAGCATGATCAGAAGATTATAAAAAAGATAATTGAACCTGGACAAGAGGTTCTATTATATAATACTAGATTGAGATTATTTTTTAGGAAAATTGAAATATAGATAGTTAGGACCATTCAATGTGATTAAAGTTTATCATTATAGAACTGTAGTTATTAAAGATCCTAAAACTGGAAAGATATTTAAAGTTAATGGGCATCAATTGAAACATTATTATAAAGGGAACATGTCACAATTTAAAGAAAGTTTAATGTTGAGTCATTCGGATTGAACATTGGTATGTCAGGCTGACGAAGTTAAACCAAAAGCTAATTGCTGAAGCGGGTCTTTTTGATCTTGGCTTTATAGTTACTCCTTTCACTTGGAGGAGGGCTCTCTTTTCCAATGTTTGGATCGTTTCTTTGGTAATCAACATTTTCTCAATTATTTTCATGTTTGTAAAGTGCAACATCTCAATCATGCAAGGTCAGATCATAATCCTATTATGCTTTCTCTTGCTTTTACTACCATAACAACTAATTATCATTTTAAATTCATTAATATTTAGACTACACATGATACTTTTTTAAGCACTGTCAAGCAGGCCTGGCACACTGATGGTGTTGGAAATCCGTGGTATGTACTCCGGGAACTACATAAACAGGTAGCTGCAGGATTGAGAAAATGGAATTTTCTCTCTATTGGTAATATTCATAATAGGGTCAAAGAGGCTCAGAGGGTGGTGGATAACCTTGAAGCTCAGGTTATATGTAATTCACAACATGTTATTGACTTAGCCCAAGGTCATACCAAACTGTTAGAAGGAATTAATTTGGAAGAAGAGTTTTTATAGAAAAAAGCCAATGACATCTATTTTACTAGTGGTGATCGTAATACTAATTTTTTTCGTGCTTCTATTAAGCACAAAAGGAATTTGAATGCTATTTTAAGTATTAATACTACTGATGGGAGGACTCTCACTGATAAAGATGAGATTGGTAATAATGTTGTGGAGTATTTCACTAATTTATTTCAGTCTTCATCTCAGGTTCTCCCTATTGTTTCTGAACTATTTGAAGAGAGTATACATCCAAAATTGAAATTTCACATATTCCGACGGAACAGGAGATTTTTTCTGTGTTTAAGGAGACTAATGCAAATAAGTCTCTTGGGCCTGATGCTTTTACTGTTGCTTTCTATGTAACTAATTGGGATATCATTAAAAAGGAGGTGACTCAAGCTATCTAAAGTTTTTTTCAAGGGGATAACCCTAGGAAATATTTCACATCTTCTCTTATTGTGCTTATTCCTTAAGGGAAATGATAAATCTAGATGGGACAAATTCAGACCCATTTCCCTCACTTCCATGATCTCTAAAGTTATTAGCAAACTGATTGTCTCTAAAATACAACCTATGCTTAGTAATAATATTTCTCTACAACAATCTGCTTTCATTAAAGGGAGGGAAATTTCTGACAACATCCTTCTAGCACAGGAGATGCTAGAAGATTTGGAAAAAAAGTGGCATGGGGGCAATATGATTCTCAAACTTGACATTAAAAAGGCTTATGATACTATCAGTTAGGATTTCATATTAGATATCTTGCGGGCCAGAGGTTTTCATAATAATTTTTGCTCCCTCATCAGTAGATGGTTGGTGAATAATCATTATTTTGTTCTTGTTAATGGTGTTTCTTATGGTTTCTTCTCTGCCAGTAGGGGGATTAAATAGGGGGAACCCTTATCACCTACTATTTTATCCTTGCTTTTGATTCTTTGTCCAGGTAATTAATCGTTTGCAGATGAATAAGCCTTATACTCAATTTTCACATAATTCTTCGATTATGATTACCCATTTAGCATAGGTTGATGATGCTATTATTTTAGTAATGCCAGTAAATTAACCATTAAAGCTGTTATGCATGTTCTGGATACATTTTAAAATAATTCAGGTCTTATTTTCAGTAAAGATAAATGCAATATTTATTTTGGAAAATCAGTTAAAAGCTCTATGGTGAATTGGAGTACTAATTACATTGGTTTTCATGCTACCTCTTTGCTCCTGAAATATTTAGGAGTTGATTTGACTAAGGGTCATCACAAGCAAATATGATTAGATGAAGTTGTGGATAAGGTCAAAAATAAAATTAATGATTGGAGGAACAATTTTCTATCTAATGGAGGTCGCATCACCCTCCTCCTAAGTGTTTTATTAAGTATCCTTTTATATGCTCTTCAAATCCTGAACGTGAAGAAAAGTACTCAGATCCAGTTGGAGAGATTATTTAACCATTTTCTTTGATCAGGTAATCAATATAGAAAGCATTGGGCCAGCTTCGATAAAGTTACGAAGCCTATTTCAGTGGGAGGTCTTGGTTTTAAAAGTCTGAAACGTATTTCTGATATTAGTATGTGCAAATTGTGCTTTAAATTTTGTGCTAATAATTCTTTATGGGTTCATTTTCTTTATCTTAAATATTGTGCTTCTGCTAATTCGGCTATCGTCCAATGGAAAATAGGGGATTCTAAAAATTGGAAAGCTATTTTGAAAGCTAGAGAGGTTGTGAGCAAGTTCATTTTTTGGGATGTGGGTGAAGGTAATATTTCCTTTTGGCATGATAATTGGGGTTTAATGGATAAGGATTTATCTGTTATCACTCCTCAGAACAATAGGAAGAGTATTTTTGATGTGTGGTTGGATAGAAATTGGGATGTTAATAAATTAATGTCTCTAGTTGGAGATAAAATTGCTATTGTTACTAAAATTCCCACAAAGAAGAATTGTATGGATACTCCTTTATGGAAAAACACTTCTAATATCTCTCCATTAAAGTTGTTGTATTTCCATCGAAGTTGTTGTATCCTAATCTTTATATTCATAATAAGTGGCGATGGGGGGATTTTATTTGGAATAATTTTCTTACTCCCTCCATATCTTTTTTCTTACGGAGATTTTCATAACTTGCTTCCTTTTGATTTAACTTAAAGGGCTAAAATTTGCATCACAATGTCATTTATGTAAGAATGAGGAAGAATCGGTGGTGCATCTTTTTTTCTTGTGTTCTTATGCTAAATAAATTTGGAATACTTTGGGAGAACATTTTCATATTAATTGGTTTGATTGTAATGATATTAGAAGCTTTCTTCTTAAGTGGAGGGCTGCAGATAGAATGGATTCTAAATTAGCTAGCTTCCCTTTGTTGGCACTTTGGTTTATTTGGGTGGCAAGAAATGGTCATAAGTATCAAAATTTGGGTTTGGTCCCTACAAATATGGTTTCTTTTATTATTGCTTATGTTTTCTGGGCTTGCCATATTTTGGGTTTCAATGCTGATTTACACCAATCTATGGTGGGTAGGATGGTCACTATTATAAATTGGCAACCCCCTCCTATGGGTTGGATTAAAGTAAATATTGATGGAAGTTGGACTTCCAGGTCGAGTGGAGTTGGCGGTGTTTTTAGATACCAATCGGGCATATGCAGGTGTTTCTTTGACTCTCTGATAGTTTCCTCATCCCCTTTTGAGCACGAATGTTGGGCTCTTTTACTTTCTTTGCAGGTGAATATCTCTTTCAAATTCTCCAATTCAAATATTGAGACCAATTATCTTAATCTATATAAGGATTTTGATATGAATACTATACCAAAGTGGAATGTCGTGATTATTTCGAATAGAATTAGAGAGCTTATTTAAAAATTCAAGCTTTCTATTCGGTTGTCTCATATACTTCGTGAAGGCAATTCCCCAACGGATTGGTTGGCTGGGAGAGGCAAACATGAGGAAAGGTTATTTGTAGGTGCTTCACCTGGTTCTCATCTAAAATGATTTCTGTGGGGAGACTCTATGGAATTGCCTTTCATTAGGCCTTGAATTGGGGTCTCAGTATTAATGCATCCTCAAAGGAAATATATTTGAGATTTTGGTTAAGCCTTCGGCTACTATTTTTGAGAGGCTTTGGAGTGGATGGGGATATTTTTTTGTGATAAATTATTTTCTTCCAATCAAGAAGAAAATAAATTTTTTGAATTTTTTTTATTTTTTCTGCTGCCATATTTACTTTCCAAGGAATAAAAAAGAGGATTTTGGAAATATGAAGCTTATAAGGATCTGCTATTATATTTTGTTTGATGGGTGGCCTCAAACTTATTTTTTCAAACTCCATAATAGCCTTAATGTAACTTTGGGTGTGGGATCAGTTAAGTCGAATAGGTTATGTGCAAATTCCTTTCCCCTAGGCGTGGAGGTTTGAATGGGATCCGATATTAAAGGTTACAGATTGGCTATAGGAATTTTAGCAAGATTTTGGAATATCTGGAAGCTTGATGTGATTTATTATAAATCACTATATCATATTTTTGTTTCATTTGGGAATGAGAGCTATGGAACATAATAGGACTTGTCTTCTGATGGGTCTATTGGTTTTCTATTCTTCTTTACGTATAACTCTATAGTTGCAAGATGGAAGATTTGGTGTAGGATGGGAAGTATTAATGCGTTACTATAGCCCGATTTTCAACTATAGCAGTTTGCAACCTCAAGAAATTCTCTTTGGAAGTTTGAAAAATCTACCACTGAAGTTTCAGGGGTTTCTACTATCTAAAATTTGAATCGAGGTCAAAGTTCTATTTCTCGTTATTGTCTTTTGGTAGTTATATTTTTGTTTTGGGTATACTTGTATTTGCTTGGTCATAAATTTGGTATAAGTTTTATTTTTATTTACTTTTTTGGTTTGAATAGTAAGTGGTGGAGGATCCCTATTAGTGAGTGTGTAAAGTATTACTTTTATTTTCTAGTTTGGAATCCTTTCCACCAATTATGTATCTTTATTATTAGGAGTTAAAGGACTAAAATTTGCGTCACAATGTCATTTATGGAAGAATGAGTAAGAATCGGTGGTGCATCTTTTTTCTTATGTTCTTATGCTAAGGAAATTTGGAATACTTTGGGAAAACATTTTCATATTAATTGGTTTGATTGTAATGATATTATAAGCTTTCTCTTAAGTGGAGGGTTGCAGATAGAATGGATTCTAAATTAGCTAGCTTCCCTTTGTTGGTACTTTGGTTTATTTGGGTGGCAAGAAATGATCATAAGTATCAAAATTTGGGTTTGGTCCCTACAAATATGGTTTCTTTTAATTCTTGCTTATGTTTTCCGAGCTTGCTATATTTTGGGTTTCAATGCTGATTTACACCAATCTAGGGTGGGTAGGATGGTCACTATTATAAAGTGGCAACCCCCTCCTATGGGTTGGATTAAAGTAAATATTGATGGAAGTTGGATTTCCAAGGTGAGTGGAGCTAGTGGTGTTTTTAGAGACCAATCAGGCATATGCATGTGTTTCTTTGCCTCTTCAATAGTTGCCTCATCCCCTTTTGAGGTCGAATGCTGGGCTCTTTTACTTTCTTTGCAGGTGGCTATCTCTTTTAAATTCTCCAATCTGATTATTGAGACCGATTCTTTTAATCTATATAAGGATTTTCATATGAATACTATACCAAAGTGGAATGTTGTGATTATTTGGAATAGAATTGGAGAGCTTATTGAAAAATTCAAGCTTTCTATCTGGTTGTCTCATATACTTCATGAAGGAAATTCCCCGTCGGATTGGTTGGCTGGGAGAGGCAAACATGAGGAATGGTTATTTGTAGGGGTTTCACCTGGTTCTCATCTAAAACGACTTTTGTGGGGAGACTCTATGGAATTGTCTTTCATTAGGCCTTGAATTGAGGTCTCAGCATTAATGCATCCTCGAAGGAAATATATTTGAGATGTTGGTTAAGTTTTCGGATACTGTTTTTGAGAGGCTTTGGAGTGGATGGGGATATTTTTTGTGATAAATTATTTTCGTTCTGTCAAGAAGAAAATGAATTTTATGAAAACTTTTTATTTTTTCTACTGCCATATTTACTTTCCAAGGAATAAAAAAGAGGATTTTGGAAATATGAAGCTTATAAAGAGCTGCTATTATATTTTGTTTGATGGGTGGCCCCAAAATAATTTTTTCGAGCTCCATAATAGCCTT
>NW_018252245.1:4843-30187 GCF_001263595.1 Phalaenopsis equestris | reverse complement strand
TGGATTAAAGTAAATATTGATGGAAGTTGGATTTCCAAGGTGAGTGGAGCTAGTGGTGTTTTTAGAGACCAATCAGGCATATGCATGTGTTTCTTTGCCTCTTCAATAGTTGCCTCATCCCCTTTTGAGGTCGAATGCTGGGCTCTTTTACTTTCTTTGCAGGTGGCTATCTCTTTTAAATTCTCCAATCTGATTATTGAGACCGATTCTTTTAATCTATATAAGGATTTTCATATGAATACTATACCAAAGTGGAATGTTGTGATTATTTGGAATAGAATTGGAGAGCTTATTGAAAAATTCAAGCTTTCTATCTGGTTGTCTCATATACTTCATGAAGGAAATTCCCCGTCGGATTGGTTGGCTGGGAGAGGCAAACATGAGGAATGGTTATTTGTAGGGGTTTCACCTGGTTCTCATCTAAAACGACTTTTGTGGGGAGACTCTATGGAATTGTCTTTCATTAGGCCTTGAATTGAGGTCTCAGCATTAATGCATCCTCGAAGGAAATATATTTGAGATGTTGGTTAAGTTTTCGGATACTGTTTTTGAGAGGCTTTGGAGTGGATGGGGATATTTTTTGTGATAAATTATTTTCGTCCTGTCAAGAAGAAAATGAATTTTGGGAAAAATTTTTATTTTTTCTGGTGCCATATTTACTTTCCAAGGAATAAAAAAGAGAATTTTAGAAATATGAAGCTTATAAGAAGCTGCTATTATATTTTGTTTGATGAGTGGCCTCAAACTTATTTTTTTGAGCTCCATAATAGCCTTAATGTAACTTTAGGCGTGGGTTCAGTTAAGTTCAAAGGGTTATGTGCAAATTCCTTTCACCTAGGCATGGAGGATTGAATGGGATCTAATATTAAAGGATACAGATTTGCTATAGGAATTTTAGCTTGATTTTGGAATATCTGGAAGCTTGGAGTGATTTATTATAAATCACTATATCATAGTTTTGTTTCATTTGGGAATGAGAGCTGGAATATAAGAAGATTTATCTTCTAATTGGTCTATTGGTTTTCTTTTTTGCTTTACGTATAGCTCTATAGTTGCAGGATGGAAGATTTGGTGTTAGATGGGAAGTATTAGTGCATTACTATAGCCCGATTTTCAACTATGGCGGTTTGCAACCTCATGAAATTCTCTTTGGAAGTTTGAAAAATCTACTACTGAAGTTTTAGAGGTTTCTACTATCTAAAATTTGAATCGAGATCGAAGTTCTATTTCTCTTTATTGTCTTTTGAAATATGGAAATGAATTGAACTAAAAAATGAAACAGACGCAACATTGGCTTTGGCGCCGACGGCGCCAGCATGGGCGTTGACAGTACCCTTTTACAGAAGCCATGGCGCCAACGGCGCCATCAGGGGCGCTGACAGCGCCCTGTGCTGTTTCGGTAGTTCAGGATGAATTTGGCAAACTTTGGCACGATTTTACTTCAAAATAACTGCCTAGTGGTCCTGCCTAGAGGTCTTTTTAAAGGCATGAAAACTGTTTTGGATGACCAGAAACTTCCAGATTTAAAAATCCATGACTTCTAATTTGAGAAACACTTCAAGGTAAGGAGTTTTCAATAGAAGAAAGTTCATCAGTTTTGACGCGCAGAGATTATAAGACTACAATATCACTAAGAAGAGACTTATCAAGGAGAGAGGCTTTGTCAATCATGGATTGAGTAATCAAAGATTTCAGATGGATAAAATCATAGTACAGAGACGTTGGAAAGTTCTATGCTACACTACCACTGCAGTAGTTGTTCCAACGGTAAAAGAATTTTACGCTAACCTACATGGAATTAACCAAGGAGTTGCCTTCGTTCTAGGTAAGGGTTTATTGTTTACTCCATCTTGAATTAATGATATGTTTATGATAGAAAGCGAGTTGATCTATCAATATACAAACTTTATACCAAAGAAGGATATGATGTATAATGTATACTAATTTCTGAGGGATGAAAATGATAATTGGGAAATCAGATACGAGGGGTACGTTAGTTTCTCTACTTCACTGCTTAATCTGATATCTAAATAATGACATTTCTTCATCTCTGCAAAACTACTCCCTACAATGAAAATTGATAGATTTACAAAAGAAAGTGCAATTTTAAACTATTACATTCAAATGGGAAAGCATATTGATGTAGGATCAATTATTTTCAAATCTATTATTTGTATATTATGAATAGGCCTATATATAGACTGGGGTATCCTTCTACAATCTTTTTAATATTGCAGTCAATCTCAAGTGTCATATGAAAGTTGGGAGAAATTATTATTACCCTGAGAGCCCATGGATCTTATTGATGAAAGCTATATTGGGAATGGAATGAAGCGTTGGACATTATCTTGGATTATTCATCACATGCTTCGACACCTTAATGCTCTATACAGTTGGAAGTTCAATAGTTTTGGAGAAGAAAATGAAGAAACTAGAAAGAGAACTTCAGAGTATCATAAATGCAATAGGAAATATTAATTACCTTTTTGATGACTTAGATTGGAGTATGAAGGAAAACTTTGATCATACGGGAATAATTGAAGCAGGTTTGGTGTAGATGTTCAGGAAGAATGAATGGATAGATGAAAATTTGACTGATCAATTCCTGTACCAACCCTTCTACAATTTGTACATCCATTACCAGTCTATGGGAATATTAGAGGAGGAAAAAGTACAGGTGAAGATGAAGATGAGTAATTGAAGAAGTTTGGACTCTCTACTCTTTAAAATTAATTATGTTTTAATGTAATTATGTTGGATTTGCTTTAAAACTTTGTGTGAATGTGTTGAATTTGCTACACTTTAAACTCATAAAACTTTAATTGTATGTTTAGTTTATTTTTCAGCTTTCTAGTGTTATGGATTGATTTCAACCCTGAATTAGAGTGTGATTTGCTTTATGTATGTGTGAGTGTGATTGAAAATCTATGTTTGTAAAAGTTTGGAATTTCATATATAAAAGTTAGCTTTTGTTGTGTATGTAAAACTTTTGTTTGTGGACTAATTAAGGATGAATATTATTATTTAGAAAGACTAAATTGACCTTGGAGTGAATTAGAAACAACTGAAATTGCAAAAAGGCAAAAAGTTGAAATTCTTTTCACTGGCACCAACGACGCCAACATGGGCACCAACGTCGCCCAAGACCTGAAAATTCCCTAACCCCTTAAAATTTCGTGATTTGCACGGTAAAAATACCATTTTTACCCCTTTGATCACCATCAACCTTCTGTTGACACCTCTAGGGCTTGTTAGTGCTTGGATTTGAGGCAATTAGAACTGAGCCGATTAGAGAACAAAAGAAGTTCGGATTTCATCTTCTCTTGGTAAGAGCTACACTTTGAACTACGAATTTTTTCTTTTCACCAAGGATTTCTCCTACATGGTCAAGATCCGAAAATTTGAAATTTTTGGGAAGATTTTGAGAAAATCATTTGGTGAAGAACTCTTACTTAGTGGATTTAAGTTTAGAATATTCCACTTTATGATTTTTGGAATTTATTTGGATTTTATCATTTTTCTAGAAAAATTTTTATGGCACCAATAATGAGTAAAGGAAAGCGAACAGTGGGTTTTGATGATAAAAAACATGTCAACTACATAGCTAGCAAATGTTTCAATAGTCTGCTTACAACAAAGAAAGTAATTCAGGATCGAGCATACAAAAATCCGGGTGGTGAAGTCAAGAGATTGATTGTTGCTCGGCAGTGGGAGAATTTCTATTACTTTACTACCGAGGATATTGTTGGTGTAGTCAAGGAGTTCTAGGCCAACTTTAGGGAAACTTTTGATGGTCGTCTCTATATTTGTTGTAAAATGTTTAAATTCACATCTAGGAGAATTAATGAAATTTATCAGTTGCAAGATATATATAACTGTCAGTACAAAGCATTCTCTGCTACAAATGAGGTCCAAGAGGAAGTTATTTCATTTCTTACTGATGGGAAAGGAGCTTCGAAGGTGAAGAATAATGTTAAGATAAACTTCCCTGCTTTTATGTTAAATGTAGTCTCCAAGGTATGAGATTACTTTATATCGGCCATAATGATACCTACATATCACCATAGCGAAGTTACTAGGGATAGAGCCATCCTAAACTTCTGTATTTAGTAGATGAGCAGGATAGATGTAGGCTTTATTATTTATAGAAACACTCGTTCTATTGCTTTGGGTGAAACGACTGGTGGATTAGCAGACTCTGCCTTGATCTTCACATTATGTGAGTAGGCAGGAGTTGATGTTATAATTGACGAGGAAAGGATTGAGCCTCTTAAACCGATTGGGCCTGCAAACATTAAAACCTATGAATCTCATGTTGGATGGAGATCGGGAAGTAGGAGTAGGGATATTCCTTCCACTTCTAGCACTCCTACTCTCCGGGGAGTTATGAAATAAATGATGATCCAACAGGGAGATATTTTAAGAATGGAGAGCAGGATTGAAAATTTGGAGGCCAAATGCACATAATGATGATTTAACAAGGCAGAAGTTTGAGTATGATGATGCATATGATGATGTTATGGTTAGATAAATGAGTGTCGACCACTTAGTACAGTTTCCTAGTCACCCTATCTTTACCTCTTATCAGCAGCAAAACTATTATGTAGAAGAAGCTGATGATGATGATGAGTGGTGATGTCTTCTTAGTCATACTCTTGATCTTTTATTTAGTTTAGTGTTTGTTGTGTTTTGTTATTGTTATTTTTTAATTGTTAAGAGTGAAACTTTGATTTGTATTTAAATGTGGTGTTGTGAACTATAAACTATAGAAATGTTGTAAAGTTGAAAATTATTTTAGTACTATTTTTTTATTACTTTGTTGTATTTTAATTTTTAGTTAACTCTTTCTCACCAAACATTTTTATATATTATATGTTATTTAACGTTTCAAGTTTTGTAGTATTTCATATTAGCACTTGCAATATTTCAGAGTTAAGTTTCAAAATTAGAATTTTCAACAGGTAAGTCTTTTCTTTATATATTAACTATTTTCTTTCACCCTGAAATTTCAGTTTTTCATGTTTACTCTTTTAAAAATTTAAGTTTAAGGGGGAATAAAAATTCATTTTTAAGGAAAGAAACTTAATTTTATTTGTCCTTAATGAACTATATTTTAAAATCTTTAATTTAACATGACCTATGGTGGTACAACCTAATTTTGGATAAGTATATTTCTGTTTCTAAATATGTAGTAAACTTAAGTAAAAATTTTCAATAATAAAGGTTAATTTTAGAGATTAAGATATTTGTTATGAGAGAATAAGAGTATGTTTTTCCATTGTAAGTAAAGGAATTTGTATTTTTGAAGTATTAAGAATTGTAGAGTTTCATGTAAGAATTAAAGAATAAAACCTTATGAAAAATCTTCAAAACTAGTATGAATTTATAAAGTGAAGGAATGTGAAAAGTTTTTAACTTTAAGAAGAAAATAGTGAAGTTTAAAATCATTGAAGACTATCCAAATATAGTAATCCTCACATATAAAAAAACAAAAAAAAAAGAGATAAAAGAAAAAAGATTGAAAATGATCCTGAAAGAAAAGAAAATAAAATGATGTGAAGAGAAGCTTGAGGAGATGCCTAATAAAAAATTGGTTTCACTTAAATCAATTTAAGGAAGCAGGCTTAACTACATTCTCTAAACTTATATTTAAGTATTAGCATATTTACTAACAAACTTTTCATAAATTTCTTTTTTATATGGATATTTTAAGTGGGTTTAATATGACAATTTGTAATTTTTTTTGAAAAAAAAGAGAAACGGAAATCTTAGACTTAACTGTTAGATATTCTTATACCTTTAGTATTAACTGGAGTTATTTTAAAATTTTCTCAAGTTGTGTTATTATATTTAGTAGAACAAAATATGAAAATCTAAAAGTTAAAACTCTTTGCCATAAGTCATATTTTTACATAGTAAAGGAGTTACTTAAGGACAAATAACATTTATGTTTAGGGGATTTTGATTCACCAAAAATATATGCATTTTAGACCTATATTTTATACTCAATTTTGGTGATATTGTACTTTAAATGAAGGTATTTTTTATGTTTTTTTTTGTAGGTTGATGATTTTTAGGACTTGAAGTAAATAAAAACCAAAAAGAATGGAATTTGAAGTCAAAATGGCATTTTGGAAAAGAATACTCAGCGCCGACGACGTCAGACAGGGCTTTGGAAAAAAATACTCAGCACGGATGGCGTCAGACTGGGTGCCAACAACGTCATTTGAAAGAGAGCACAAAATTGAATTCGACCCACGGGCGCCGACGTTGAAAGAGAGCACAGAATTGAATTTGGGCCATAGGCGCCGACGACGCCATCGTGGGCGCCGACGGTGCCAAGATTGGTGCTAGGTAAAATTCTAGAAAATTCGATGAATTTGGACGCTTTTTGAAGAGTTATTGGAGGCACCTCTTAGAAAACCAAAATTATGCTTTATTTAGAATAAAAATTACTCTGAAAAGGTATTAGTTAGAGGGGCCTAGAGTGTAATTGACTTTACTTGAGTGTTCTATTGTTTAGTGTGGTGAGTCTAAATGTGATTTTCTCCTAGGAGTTGTTAAGAGAGGAAGAGAAGTGAGAGATTTATTCTTCCATACATATTTAAAGAGAAAATCAAGAGTCTTGTAAAGAGAGAAACAGTTTAAGAGAGGCTACGATGAGATTTTCTTTGAAAAAGAGTTACATATAGGTGGTGTTTGTTTATTATTATTGTAGAAACTTTTTTTTATTTATGAAATTTGTATTTTTTTGTATCTTTCTCATGAGATCTGAGTGGTTTTCTTTGTCTTTCTCCCTACTCTGAGATATGGTGAAATGAAAAGATAATTTGGATGTGCCAATTTTAAAATATAAAAAAATTGTGATGATTTTTCCACTCTGTTCTTAATTTACTTTTCGATTTGGCCAATTGAAAGCGGTATCAACTACTGTCGCAGTTAGGGAAAGGTAAGGGGCATGGGGGTAAAACTCACATCGAGGAAGCTGGGCCGCGGCATAAAGCTGGCTTTTAGCTTTCCCACGAAATAATAGAAAGTTGAGGCAGCAACGCCAGCCCAAACCGAAAAAACCCCCCCCCCCCCAACAGACGATAAATCTACAGAGCCTCACACGTGGGAAAGCTACCCAAGGGAACAAATAACGATTTTCATATCACATTTGCAAAGTGTTGCAAGCTTAAGGAACATGGAATCAAGTAATTTACATTTACCAAACATGTGTGATTTGTAGACTTAATTTTGAGATTTGTAGATTTATATTATGGCAAGTATTAACCATGTTAAAGTAAAAGCCCGACATAAATGAAGAATTTTAAATTTTTTTTTAAATGTTGAACTAAAAGTTTCCGAAGTATGTAAAAATATAAAAAGAAAAGTTTGGGACTCGTCCATCCTTTATACTGAAACTTTTATTTAATGCAATGAGTTCCGAGAAATTTCTTTTAAATGTTGAACTAAAAGTTAAAAGAGGGAAATAATTTACTTGGAAGGTAGAAATATAAAAAGAAAAGTTCGCATTAAATATGTACTAACATAGCTTAAGTGTACAACTAAAAAGTAATTGTCAAGATTATCGCAAATTGGATGACTTGGGACTCCTCCATGCTTTATATAATGTAAAATGACATCAATTCAAGATGGTCGATGACCAGACTCCAGTACAAACATTTTGGAGGTCGAACACTATTGACTAAGCACCCAAGGTCGAGCACCAAAGACCGAGCGACTGAGGTTGAATACTACTCCAAACATTAGTAGCTATACACTGGCAAAAGATTGCTTGGAAGTGGATATTTGAAGGTTAAGTACTTGAACCTTTATGCCTCAATAGCTCAACTGAAAGTTGACTTCTCCCAATGCCCCAAATCACACTAGGGGTAGAGTAATTAGATTCCCAAGGTTAATACATAGAGACCTATGACAAGATAGCCCCAAATATATCATTTCTTAAGGGTCAACCACTAAAAATAGAGAAAATTGAATGTAAGAAAAGATTAATTGAGATCTTCAATCTAGGAATCTATGTCTTGGTCCTAGATCTTTCTCCTCTAATTTAACCTCTTTTGCACTCTCTCTCTTTGTTGATATTATATTCCTTGGTTTTCATTAAAGAGCAAGTATGGGTTAACCACCTTGAAAAGCTATCGTGAGTGTGGATCATGCCAAAAATAAAAGATGAGTCACAAAAGGAGAAGAACCTGTGAAATTATAAAAAATGGACTACACTAAGGATTTTTTAAATCAATTAATCCAGTAACTTAAGGAGCAGATAGTGAAAGTGATTAGAGGATGTTTGCTTAAGGGTTAGCTCCACAATCTCAATTTGTGGTTCATCCACGTTAAGGAAGAGAACCTGGAGTCAATGCTAGAAAAGCCCTCTCACCATCCCTTGGTCATAGTGATGACACTTATTACCTAGAAAGTACAGAACCTACACCCCTAGTTTGTGATAGCCAAGAACACGCCAATGCACTGCATCTCACTCAACAATGAATGCCTTCGCCAACTAGATCTTGAAAGTTTAAGCACCCAAAAACTTCAAGATCCCAAGCCTAGAACACTACTAAAGAAGATATCACTCATTCGACCATGCCAACTTTTTTAGAATAAATGACACACATATGTGTCAAAGGTTTTTTGTGACTCTAGGGAGTCCACCCTTTGATTGTTCAATAGTCTATTATTAGGAGTAATTACATTCTTCATTGAGTTTAAAAAATGTTTATAACACAATTTTTTAGTGTATAAAAGCTTAATAAGAAGTCTCATGCACCCTTAAAACTATGATAAGGACATGCAGGGTTCATGTGTGCCTCCATAATCTGCTCCCAGAAGGAGGAACAAGTAGTAAAAGATTTGAAACCTGTTGACGTCCATGCAACTCACTCCCAAAGGTTCTAAGAGACTTTTTTTAATATACGCATTGGGTCCACACCACCTAAATATAATGGTTGAGTTATTATAACTTCCTATCAACCACATATCTGTAGAAGAATACAAACCACCTTCGATCCACCAGGGGACACTGAAGAGAAGCTCCCACGAGTGCTCACATGGAGCATAGGCATGACATGGAGAACTTTCAATAACACTGGAGCTTTATTGAGAAACAAATAAAATCATGAAAATTAAAAGAATTCATTAAAACAGGAAAGATCACCCAGTGGTGGTGGAAATTCTAGTAGGAGAAGATCAAAATGATCCTACTCGCGCCCATGCCATTAATATTATGTTCATCAAACTGTACATCCTTAGAGGAGATGGAGCTAAAACCTCTTGGCAATCTAGTTATATATTCTTTGCTTGAGAGAACTATTTATGGAAATCTTTTATCAACCATGGGCTAGGCACTGATTTCCCACCAATTTCATGAAGGATTATTTTTCTGCTAAGGTTGATCCTTTCAGCAACACAATTGCGGTCACTGCCCTCATTGCCAACTTTTAGATTTGCAACATTCTTGTCAATACACAAAGTTTGGTGAACATCTTGTTTAAATCTATCTTTGATAAAATAAACCTTAAAACTGAGTGCCTTACAGCCACATTCAAACCATTATATGGATTCTTGGGTGAGAGGAAAGAAGTATGGGAAGCGCTAGCATTGTCTATCAGTTGCACAAAAGAATTTTAAAACTATGACCGATTTCAACATGTTCTACTTGTTAGTAACTTATTACATCATCATTGATCACCATTTTATGAATACCTTCAAGTCCATTGCTTTGAGATACTGCTTGGTTGTAAAATTCCTTAAGGAAAAAAAAATAATCACTATCAGAGGAAACTTAGAATAAAATACTCACACACTTGCTACTTGCAAGCCATCAATAGTTTAAACTAGCAACAGCTAGAATTGGTTACTTAGCAAGGAAATGGCCTGAAGGCCAATAAAGCCATTGAAAAGATCTCGGCTATTATTAGCAAAGCTAGTAAATGTTTTTGGTTGAGTGTGTATTTTGATTTTCGTCAAAATGACAACTTCATATAGGTTATTTAAGAATATTTTGAAGTAATATCATGATCAACTAAGGCGTGTCAAGAGTCTTTATCAAACTCGCTTATCATGAACTCAACATCAAACACACGTCTTGACTTGTTAAGTAAGAGATGAGGTAAGTAAAACTCATGCTGGTATAGCCAATCTTGAAGGAAATGCATAAGCTATTAAAGATGCTACATCAAGAAAGTGCAATATTTAAACTAGTTGGAGAACATAATGTTAATCTAAAAAATAAATGGCAAACAAATGGTAAGTGGTAGGTTTGTGTTTACTTTATTAGTCTAAAAATGCATGTATAAATAATATTAAACCTTTATCGAGGATTGACATGCTCGTGGATGTCGCCAGCAACCACTCAATCATGTGTTTCTTGGATTCCTTCTATTGGTACCATTAAATAATAATACACCCTGCACATGCTGAGCAGACAAAATTTATCATAATATAGTATTTCCTTTATAATGTAGTGCCCTTATGGCTTTAAAATGCAGACACTTCCTATAAATAATGATGTATGTAATATTTGCAAATAAAAAAGAAAAAAATATTGAAGTTTATGTTGATGAAGTAAACACCCAAACAACATATTACAATTCTAAAAAAAAACTTTTAAGACTCTTAAAAAGTATAGCATAAAGTTAATCTCACTCAAATGCATGCTTGATGTCAGGATAGAAAAGCTCTTAGGCTACCTATTAGCATCTAAATTGATCTACACCAATACAAAAAATGTTAAAACACTAGTAAATATTGCATCCCCTAATAAATTAAAGAAATACAAAAGTTGTCAAGCTAAATAGTAGGCTTCATACATTTCATCTCCAACTCTAGAGATAAATGTGCAAGTTTCAAAGTTGCGAGGGATACTAGCAAATTTGCATAGAAATTTGAGTGGGAAGCCTTTTTGTGACTAAAGGATTTCTTACCTTTGCTACATCTGCTCTGATTTGCATTTAAAATGTGATTTTATATGTTTGATTTTAATCTAGTTTTTGTTAATTCTATGCATTTGAAATGTGTTTGTGATATATTTTAAAAGATCTAGCTAACAAGGATGATGTTATATTATATTTAAGAGATTGGTGTTTGGTGTAGGAGCAAAGCATAGGCGTCAGCCAAGCAACACCTAGGAGCTCAAACATGGGTTCAAACTAACTAAGATTGAGAAAACAAGAAGTAAGCGTCCATTTTTTGGAGCCTAGAAGCCATGATCCAACACTTAATCATTACATATTGGTGCCTACATGCCAAATATCCCAGTATGGAGTCTTGAGAAATAGAAAAGTGGCACTAGACCTACAATATGCTTGTGCTAGAGCCCAATGCTTAGGTGTTTCTTCAAGATTTTTGGTGATTTTGACTGTTCAAAAGCATTGATTTGTGAAGATAATATAAAAATTCACTTTTCAAGACCATTGGGAGGAGATTTATAATTGTTTAGACATAGGAGAAGAATTTCAGTACAAAGCAAAAGTATGTGAGATCGATATTTTGAGTGCTTGCGAGGATTGGATTGTATAACTGCTCATGTAATATCAGTATGTCATTTAGAGTAGTAAGAAAGAAAAATATGGCTTTTTTGGATGATTTACTTCTAGTTTTAAGTTTTAACTTTTCATTTAAATCTTTCTAATGAGTGAATTTCTTATTGTATTGTCTTCAAGCATGATTGGCAAGTAAATACTCTTTTCTTTCTTGAACTGCCAAGGTAGAAAAAATATGCTTGAATTTATTTTGTGATTAAACCTTAACTTTAAAGTGGTCATGAATCAACCATATTTTCTTCATTAATTTGCAACCAAGACAAATGCATAGTTAAAATATTTTGTGATCTAGTTATGCTACAGCAACCTAGTGAAAAAACTAGGTTAATTCACACTAATTTAGGAGAGTAGGAAAACTGCTTCTGCATTAGTATGGCCTTGAATGGAAACTAAAGGATCTTAATTTAAATCTTTTATTTATGAAACTAAACTTGTATGATTATCTAATATTCTTAGAAGTCTGGGATGGGATAAGAGTATTTGCTCCAAATTTCAGCCATAATTTGAATCACGTAGTCAAACTTAGATTCTTCTATTAACAATTAAGGGAAGAAATATTCAAGTGTATGAAAAACTCACCTTATTTTCACCTCTTTAACTTAGGGTTCACTTTTCAAAAAAAATAGGTTTATAATGTTTCAAAATTACTAACTTCTTTCAAGCTAAATGCTTAATAAGTATATTTTAAATTTTTTTTTGAATTTAGAGGTTTGCTCGTTTCTCGTCTGATTGATATACAAAATCAGTACAATATTCTATTTGGAAGGCTCGTATACTTACATGTATCATTCCTGCATCATAAAATTTAGTTCATATTAATTTTTTTGGAACGCTTGCTAGGGAATGAAGTTGACTTTTATATTTTAGGAAAGAATCAGTTGAACAATTAGGATGTAGGCTGGAAAATTATTTTATTGAATTTTTTTTATATTGTATTTTTTTATTTTTTGTGGTAGAAAAATGAAAAATATCTCTTGCCATATGCTTCCTATTTTTACTGTTTATTAGGTGCGCAGGTTTTAATGCATTTCAATTATTATGAAAGTTATGTGTTTTGCTTTTTTTTTTCTAATATCTACTTGTTTATCTACTTATCATTTTTTTTTTCTGAGTTCTTTTTTGTTGTGACTTGATATATTTGTTAGTTGAAGACCAATCACTAGATTATCTTATTTGTGTATACGTAGGATTGGAACTTCAGAACTAGTACCTTATGGCCCTTAACATAGAAAAATTATAGGAAAAATTATAAAACTTAATAGAAGTAAAAAAAGCAAATAAGAGAGATGACAAACATACCATAGGAAGAGGATAATATTTGTAAGCTCAATATCATGCTTATACCACATAGAAAAATTACTAGCCCAATGTGAAGGAGATTCACTTAAGTATTAGCAATCCTACCATCAAAGCGACTCATTTGATCTAAAATCAGTTATCATCCAGAAGGAAAAAAATAATTTGTTTGGGGGTACATTCATAGTAGAACCTAAACTCCACTTAGCCTGTTTTGTAGAAATATGTTCCATATTTGGGTATAATGGTGTTTCCACCCAAATAATTATGCTAGGGCTTCTCCTTTATGACTTTAGATTAATGCTAAAATGTGCTCAACTCCTTAGCACTAAGATAAATTACCAAGTAGAGAACTTCAAGTCAAAAATTTCTAGCTAAATACTTTCCTACAACCAAAATGATAAAACTTGGCAATGAATTAACCTCATTTACTTATTTAGATGGAGAATCAATTTATGAATCCAAGAAATGATTTATGGAGCTACTTTGAAAATGTTCTCATCAAGTTTTACTATATTGGATTATCATTCAAACCCTTTATAATAAGCTGGCGGGTTAGTTGAGGTTAATAATAAATGCAATAGTTGGGTGGGGAAATTATGTTCAAGCTGTTTGAAGACGCATATTCATTGGTCAAGGAAATGGTAAAAAAAATATTTTGATGGCCTACAGATAGAGTTTGGATGATAAAATTAACTAGTGTGCATGACACTATTGTATTATCAATCTCAACCACACAAGTAATTGCTATCTTTGAGAATTTAGATAATTAATGGTTAAATTCCTCACCAAGTTTAGTAGTAATAGAAGAAAATTCTTATGAATAACTAGTTTATCCTAACTTTGTGCCAAAATAATCTATTAAGGTTATAACTAACAGGTTTAATAACCCATATTATAACACCTCAACCTAGGATAGAAGAATCACCCTAACTTTGACTGGAAAATAAAGAAAAAATTGTAGGAACCCAACAGGAGGAGTAGAAACAAACCTAATTCAATAGGTAATTGGAATAATATTGATAACCTTTGAATAAATAGTTTAAGGAAAAGAAATTATAACTAGTACTGATTTTATTTTAAAGGGAGAATCAATTCGTGAGTCAATATGTTATGACTGTAAAAAAATCACCAAGAAACTGATCTCATGAGGCTTTACCTAGTAACACAAAAGTGAATCCAAGAGACAAAAGAAAATATCATTTGAAAAGCATTAAATTAAAGTGTAGAAAAGAGTTGGAGATGTGACTTAAAAGGAGCTTAGTATGGAAGAAGCTAGACATGAGCTCGAAAGACTTAGTAAAAATCCTACCCTATACTACAAAAAATCATAAGTACCTCCTAGGAAATAACTAAAAAAATCACTCACGCAATTTCCTTCCAGGCTTCAAAAAACAAGACTGATAAAAATGACTTCAAATTTTTGGAAATTCTTAAGAACCTTACATTAACATTCCTTTTGTTGAAGCCTTAGAGAAATTACCTAGTTATATATAATTCATAAAAGGTATTCTTACTAAGGAATGAAAATTAGTTGATTTTGAAACTATAGCACTGAGCAAGAAGTGTAGTGTTATTCTCGGGAAGAAAATCCCTTAAAAACCCAAGGACCCTGGTAGTTTTACCATCCTCAGTGCTATAGGAGAAAAGATTTTAGGAAATACTTATGTGACTTAGAAGAAAGAAAAATAGTATGCTCCTATCAATGCTTCGGTGGTTAAAAGTAAGTGAAGTCCATCTTACCACTATAACCATGTAATTTGTTGACCAATCTTTCATTTATCTTCTGGAGGCTATAGAGAGTTCCTTGATTAGGGTGAATAAATTTAACATCCTTACTGACTTCATAGTTTTATATTTAATGGAAGATAAGAAGATTTTCATTGCCTTATGAAGACCTTTTCTAGCGTTAAGAAGGGTGATTATTAGGAGTTGACTACAAGAGGATCAAGAGGTGACATTTTAAGTTACAAAATTAATTAAATGCCTCTAAGTCTCTAGCAAGTATTCTTGTTATAGGTCAGACTTTATTTATGAGTTCATTAGAAGTTAAGGACACCTTTTAGGTCAACTGAGTAGAACAAGGGTTAATTGAGGAAGATAGCAAGGATCCAAAGGAAGAATTTGCTCCTATTAGAAGTTATCCCTGGAGTGATTAGTGACTGCTTTGAGATTTTCGACACCTCAACTATTGTTAAACCCTTGATATCATCTGTAGTTGAGGCCTTTAAGTTTGAACTATAGATTCTTGAAAAACATTTAAAATATGTAATTTCACAAAATCTTCTAATTTTCCCATCATTATTTCATCTGAACTAGCTTATTTACAAAAAGGCAAAGTTGATGAGAATATTAACAAATTTTTAGAAAAAAATTTTCGTAGACTATAACTGATATAAATGCTCTAAATCCTTCATTACATGCATATAAATTTGATGGAAGAAAATCACCGAACCAAAGCAGATCCTTAGAAGAGGCTAAAACATGTTATGAAAGATGTTTTATAAAACAAATCTTATAGTGGTAAGAATTAGGACTCCTTTATCCTTTTTTGAATAGCACATGGGTTAACCTAATACACTGTATTCTTAAGAAAAAAAAATGTGTGAGAATACGAATAGACTATATGAGATTAAAAAAGCCACTTAAAAAGATAATTTGCCTTTAACCTTACTCTACCAAATGTTAGACAGATTGGAAGGGAACTTATATTATGGTATCCTAGATGGATATTTTAGTTATCATCAAATTCATATAGCATCAAAAGATAAGGATAGGACCACCATTATTTGTTCTTATAAGACTTTTTCTTTCAGAAAAATGCCTTCTAAACTAAGTAAACTTCCTATGACTTGTGAGATGTTTGATGACAATCTTTTTAGGTTTGACACAAAAGGGATAAAAGATTTTATGGATGATTCTCTCTATTTGGCATATCCTCTTATGCTTATCTTGAACTCTTATCAAGAGCTTTGCAAAGATTTGAAGTGACTATTCTTCTACTTAATTGGAAAAGTGTCAATTTATGATTTGCTAAGGGATTCTACTTTAGCATAAGTTATCAGAGAAAGGAAAGGAACTAAATCAAGAAAAAACTGAAGTAATAGAAAAACTGCGTCTGTCCATATTTGTTAGTGGGATTATGAGTTATGTTGGACTTGCAAGAATATATTGTAGATGAATTTAAGCCATCGCTAGGATATCATTAATATTATGTCATTTATTACAGAAGGAAGTGCCTTTAAAGTTTGTTGAAAAATGCCTATATGCGGTACACTATGTGAGTAAGACCATAAAAGAAGCACAAGAGAACTATACCACCATAGAGAAGGACTTACTTGCAATAGTTTTTACATTTTACAAGTTTAGTCCTACCTAATAGAGAATAAATATAAAGTTTAGATGGACCAATATGTAATAAACTATCTCATAATGAAGAATTATGCTAAAACTTGAATGATTAGTGGGACACTTATGCTAAATGAATTCAATATAGATATATTATATATGAAATGCACTAAAAACTGGGGAGCAAATCACTTATCAGGTTTAGAACATGAAAATTCTTACAAACTTCTTGAAGATATTAATGAGAACTTTTTTATGAACAGATTATTGTAATTTATGAACAAAATATTTCTTGGTATGTTGATCTATTGAATTACACTGTTAGTTGTTTCATACATTTTGATATATCGTATAATTAAAGATAGAAGTTTATTTATGCTACTAGATTTTAATTTCGGGATGAGCCTTACTTCTTTAGAAAATGTAAGGATCAAATATTAGGAGGTGTGTTTCACTGGAGGAAGTAAATAAGATTATTAGAGTCTGCCATGACTCCGGATTTGGAGATCATTTCAAAAGATTTAAAGAAGCTTATAAATTTTTACAATATGGATTTTACTTGTCAACCCAATTGAAAAATGTTAATTATTATATTAAAAAAATCTTAATAATGGCAGAGAGGCGACAATATATTTAGAATAAACGAGAGGCCTTAAAACTATATTTTTGAAGTTAAAATATTTCATATTTAGGAAATAACTTTCATTGGGCCACTTGTGCCTTTTTAGTTAAGATTCAAATCATGGAAGCAATACATTATGTCCCAAAAATGGATTGAAGTAGTGTCTTTAACCAACATTTCATAGATTGACACTTTAGTAGATTTGAAATGCCAAGCGTTATAATTAGTGATGGGAGAAGCCTTTTCTATATTGAAAGAATTGTTGCACTAGTGACAAATTTGAAATTAAACATAAGATTTATACCGTTTACCATCCTCAAACTAGTTGAGTAGCGGAGGTATCAAACATGGACATAAAAAAAAATTATAAAAAACTATTAATCCAAGTAGGAATAATACAACTTTTAATACAATATTAGGAATGTCCCTATATAGGTTGATTTTTGGAAAGCCTATCATTTACTAGTTGAGTTGGAGCATAGGGCCTACTAGGCAGTCATAAAATTCAATTATAATCTTAGGGACTCAAAAGAAAAAAGGTTATTACGGTTGAATGAAATAGAGGATACTAGATTAAAAGCTTATAAGAATCTTAAAATCTATAATGAACATAAGAAGAAATCACATCATCAGAAGCTTATAAGAAAACAATTTTCCCCTTGATTTGAGGTTTTGTAGCATAATTCAAAATTAAATATTTCTAGGAAAATTAAAGTCTAGGAGGTCAGGTCCATTCATTATAGCAAATTTTCGTCCTTTTGGAAAAATCCGTAGCATATTTTCAAAAAGATGGTAAAACTTACCCTTATCAGAGTATGCAATTCACATGGTTCTAATACCTAAAGTGGTTGTCATATTTTTTAAGTGTGCTTCTTTAAAGTCTTCTTTGGTTTGTGTTTTGAGAATGATTCTTAGGAATGGCACCAATAATGACCTCTTGAATAACACGTCATTGATTAACAAGTATTATGCCATCATCTCGTAAGCACTGAGCGTCCTGAATAGTTGAGGTGATAGTCACTAATTTTAGATATTCTATGAGTTCATCCACCTAGCCTGGTTCTTCTGATTGTTTAGTTTCAATGAGTTTGACCTTGAGGGTGGTTAGTTGTGGCAATTCAAAATTACATCCATCATCAAGATTTCTCACTTTAAAATAATGGTCATTAATCCTTTTCTGATCCTCAGGGATGTGTATCCTTCTAAATACTCAAATTTTTATCTCTAATTTTCCTTTCAAAAAGAACTTCTAGAATTTATTTTTTGTACTTCTTATTAGCTAATTTACTTGATTCACTACCACCTTGAATTCAAAATGTATCAATAGGTAATTACAACTTTCATCATGGAGATCTATAGACTCATGATTAAAGCTTCATATTTGGCATGGTTATTAATGAGTGGGAAACTAACCTTAGGTCATGTTGTAGGTAGGCTCCTTTTTTTCAAGCAACCAAAGTGGAAGTAAGCTTCAATCCTTTCAATTTCATTTTGATAAAAATAGTTTTAGAGATGATATTTATCATTCTTTTGGTGTCGACCATGACACAAATAGACTAAAAATTTGCAATGAGTGGCATTATTAATATTACATTATTATATTAGTTGTTGCTACTTGCTATGTTGAAATTTGTGAAGTTAATCGATGTTTATGTAGGAGTTGGTGGTCTAGAGGAATTTATTAGGTATACACCTCTTAATCATAGCCATTTGTAGATAGACTAGTAAGATACTTCATATTCATTTCTTTTGAGAATGGTTGGGACCACTCTAGTTATATGGATGGCTTGAACTAGCTAGAGTTCATTATTGATGCTTTGTAGTGGAAACTTTCCATGCTTTCTAGTACTCAACTTACCAAGTGCAAATTTCTTCAACTTTTAAGCCTTAATCAATTCCCCTACTAGGCATTAAAGGTGACGACACTTTTTCAGGTTATGATTATCATCACGATGTGAAATACATCTTCGGGTCACATAGATGAACACTAACTCTCATTGGTGTTAGATTCTTAAATTACTAATTTATTTTTAATAACAACAAATAATTAAGCCAATGAGACTCTCCAAGGAGTCATTATTGGAAAAAAGTGAGTTATAGGTGGCTAACTTTCCCTATAAGGCCTATCATCTCAGGCTTCATCATGATGAATGCATTTCTTAAAAGCAAACAATCCCTTTTAACATTGAAATTGAATTGTTGGCTCCCTCCTAGTTGGATGAGTGCCATCACACTTCAGATTATTAGAGAATCTCTTAATTCTATGATGTTTTAGTACATGCTTTAGTGGATGCAATGTCATCATAATTATACACTTTCACAATAAAATGTGTATTGGTAAATTCTTACAGCTCGCATATGGTCTTCATTTTTTGAAGATTGAGAACATATTTGAGTGGACCTTCTAGAAAGCTCTAAGCCAATACTATTATGTGAGCAATGATTGGCTTGAGATCCTTGAATTGCAAACATCTCTTCTTAAAAGCTAGTGATTAATTTTCTTGATGACTCATCGATCTCACAATGCATCTTTAGCAGTGTTTGGGAGCTTTTTAGCAAACCTAAATACTATTATGAGCTGCCAGAGAAAAAATGATCAATGTTAAAAGGAAGGCAAGTGAGCCACCACAAGGTAAACATTTTTAGAGACATAAAGAACCCATGATCTAACACAAAGAAAATGCTGCTTCAAATAATGAAATGTGATCCAAGGGCGTATCCTCACTCGGCATGATTCTTGAGAAAGAATCTTGAACATTGTAGGAGCCTTTTCTTCTATGACTTCAAGGTTCTCTTTGTTATTGCGTGCGCCTTTCAGATTCGATATATGATTGAGGCTACACTACATGAATGGCAGTCAGATAACATCATCTCTTCCTTCTGGAATAGCGGGTAACTCCAAAAAGACTTAGAATGTTTCCTTCTCAATGTAGAAGTAGAGGAAGCTTGCAAAACTTGGAAGGTGTTGCATTGTTTCTTTGATTAACCTTGCCATTATATTTTCTTAATTCTTCGAATTGTTTGGCTATGATATCCCCTGTATCATCTAATGTTCAAGGGAGTTTTTAATTAGTATGTTTTAACATCTTAAAAAACTTCTCTTCTCATCAGTGGCATCTCCACAGTTGTCGAATTTAAAAGAAAATTTGATCCAACACTAATAAAAATGCAACTGTCAAGCAAAACAACCTTCATGATGAACATCATACTTTCATCACCTAGCAATAACAGAGCACCACTAACATTTTTCACAGAAAATACTAGAAAATAAAAGCGGAGAGCATATTTCTCCAACTGAACTAAATGGGAATCGCGCTGGAAACACGGGGATACACAACATTAACCGGGTGGGCCATGATGCGTCGACCTTTCATGTGCCGGAAAATGTACACGATCGCCCCCACCGGCCACTCCACCACCGCCGCCAGCGCGCACGCCAGAAGCCCGACCGTGGGCCCCACCACCTTGCACCGGCACGGGTTGCTCGTCGTCCCGCACTGCACGCACAGCATTTTCCACCAACTTCGTGTCCGTCCAAAAACGAGAATGAAGTGCACCGGACGTCCGTTTGCGAAATGTGAGAACTAACGCCTCGCTGTTTTAAGGAAGTCGAGTGAGACACGTGGCGAGTTTCAATGAGAAGCTGAGGCGTGCGCATGGGATCAATGGCGTGGCACAGCTTTATGACATCTGTATGCTGCATTGGCACACGTGTAGTGACTCCAATTCGGAATTTTGAAACGTGGCATCTCTCGTTCAAAAAAAGAAAGCCCATCCCATCATATATTATCTTCTTGTCAACTGATATTTGAATTATATGTAATTTAATCCTTAATGAATAGTTTGATATTTATTTGTATAACAATTATTCATGTTTGTTTATTTAAGAAATTGAGAAATGAAGATTTTATCAAGTAAAACAAACAACTTTAGTGATCAAAGTGTCATCAAATAGTATATTTATCATCGGGAAATATCGTTATATTTTTTGCCCAAACTTTGAGTATTTATTTTATTAATAATAATGAAAATAAATGCAAGGCATTGTGGTCAAAACATCAAAACGCAAACTGAACTGATGACCAATAATTAATTGGCATCTCCAAGATGGCATTGCTGCATTAAAAAATATAATACCCGTGTACCAACTACCAACCAAACTTGGCATGTATATTATTCGTTGTGGACTTACTTCGAAATCGCCACGCGTCACACGCGACACCTTCCGAGTCCACAATCAAAGTCAAACTTGGCATGTATATCTCAGCGTTGATTTTATAATAGTTTTACTACAACTATTAAAAATTATATCTTTAAGTAACAGAGTGGAAAATGGTGCGTTGATTTATCAATAATATGCAAAGAGAAACACCGAGATATCATGCCCATGCAAGATAAAAATATTTAATTACGTCTTATGCATGTAGAATTGTGCGTGTATGACGGTTATTCTAGAGTAGGGAATCAAGCTAAGCATGTTTGGTTTAGGATTTTAGGTTGTGAGTGAATATAAAAGGTTCAGGTGTGTGTGCGCAAGATTGACTAAGACCACACCACGATGGTTAACCCTAAGGCCAGACAGTCCTAAGTCGACTGCTATGTGGCTTCTTCTGTGCCTCTCCCATATTGGCTCCATCCTACTAAGTGTAAGAAGCTAGAACAAAATATGTGGAACTCCAATAAAAGTAAAGAAGTGTTTAGAATTTCTAATGGGGTATTGTATTGTTCCTTACTAGTCCTCTAGGATAATCAACAGAAAAGTCCTATATTGCTAGATCTTAGGCTTCTAAGGAAGAAAGACTAAACCTCAACAAAAATGAGGTCAACAATATGTCATACTTTAGAATTATGGTAGAGTGTGATAGAACATAAGTAAAGACATATTATAAATATTTCTAATAATTAGTTTGGATTTATGTTGGGCAGATCTACTATGAAGGCTATACGTTTATTGAGAGGTTTGATGGAGAAGTACAAAGAAAATAAGATGGATCTACATATGAATTTCATTGATTTAGAAAAGCTTACGATAAGGTTTCAAGAGATATCCTTTAGAAATTTCTAGAGAAGAAATGTGTTGATATGACTTATATTCAAGTCATTAAAGATATGTATACTAGAGATTTTACTTGCATTCAAACAGAAAGAGGATTGATCAAATATTTTCCTATTTTAGTTGGATTACATCAAAGATCATCTTTTAAGCTGTATCTTTTACTTGACAATTATATGAGGATGTACCTTAGTCTATGATTTTTGTTGATGATATCCTTCTTGTGGATAAGGCTAGAGAAAGAGATCATAAAAAACTTTAATTATGGACATCTACAATGGAGTATAAAGGCCTTCGCCTCAGTAGAACTAAATTTGAATACATGGAATGTAGTTTTATTAATCGTAGCTCTAGTGACAAAGTTGTAACAGTGGGTGATTAAGTCATTAAAAGGTTTGAACGTCGTAGGTATCTCAGGTCTATTGTTCAAAGTGATGGTGATTTATATTGGGATGCTATCAGTAGAATTGAAGTTGTTTGGTTGAAGTGAAGGAATGCTTCGGGCCTATAGTGTGATAGAAAAGCATAGCTTAGACTAAAAGGAAAATTTTATAAGATGGTGGTGAGACCTACAATGCTCTATGGAACAAAGAGAAGCATAAAACTAAGGTAAGTGTTGCCAAGATGAGAATGCTTAGGTGGATGACTGGCTTTACACTTAGAGACGAAATGTGAAATGAATATATCTATGATAGGGTTAGAATAGCTCCAGTGGTGTAAGCAATTTGAAAGAGTCATCTTAGATGGTTAAGTCACATTAAGCGTCGACCATCTATTGATCTAGTCGAGAGAGTAGATGTTTTGGAATTCGACTTATATTGAGAAAGAAAGAGGAAGTCCTCGAAAGAGTGGTGCATGTTGTATAAAAAGTGATCTTAATTTATTAGAATTAAATGAAAATATGACACTCAATTGGAGACAATGGAGAAAAAGGGCTCATGTAGCCGACCCGCTTAGTGGGATAAAGACTTGTTGTTGACTTTATTTCTTTTACATTTATACCATTCAATTCTTTCATATAACATAAAAAATACCTCTATTTTTCCTTTTAAATGTAAAACACATTTTTATGCATGGAAATGTAACACATTTTTATGCATGGAAATGTAGCATGTGTGTAAAAATTGAAATCTAGGTGTCATAAAATGTAAATACATATGAATTACATGATATTTGTATAATTTTTTTAAGAAAATAATAGAGAAACCATCAATCCTTTTATATGAAATTCATAGCGTTCTACCTTCAAACTTCCACATCTTCAGGGGGAACTGAAAAAGTTGTGTTTTGGCAAATCATGGCAGCTTGTTGTTGAGTGAATTTAGGTGTTCTAAAATTTATTTAGAACAAATTTTTAAAACCGATTAGTTTATGGACTAATCTATCTAAGCCGACGGCATTGTTATCTATTTAAAATGAGATCAATTGTGCCAACAAAGTACAACTTATGCTTATTTGGCACCAAATTTTGCCACGAAAACACAATTACTAGAAAAAACACAATTACTTAAAATAATTTTCCATGCATAACTACTGCTTCTCGTTTGCCTCAGAGATTTTTTAAAAACCATAAATTCTTTTTCTTGGTTTCTACCATTAATACATTTTTATATTCTCATTCAATAAAATCTCTTGCATTTCTTCTCTCTTTTTTTTTTCAAATTTTAAATATTATTTTTGGAATTTCTTTTCTTCTCTCTTTCACCTATTATCTTAATTTTACTCTTTGATTTTTTATTTTTTTTTAAATAGTACATTCATTTTTAATATGTTAATTCTATTAGAAAAAAACAGGTTTGAAATTATGAAATCTTTTCATAAATATTTACTCTATTGATAGAGAAAGGCCAAGGAGACTGTTAGCTTAGGTTTTAAACTTTCTTGTTTAGGTAAGAGTTGCATTAGAAATGGTGTTGATATAATTATAAATAAGAGTTTGAAAGGTAACATTGTAAAAATTAATAGAAATGAAGATAGAATTACATCCCTTTAAATTGTTGTTTATACTAAGATTTTTAATGTTATAAGTGCTTATGCTTCTCAAGTAAATTTAGATATATGTTCTAAGAAAAACTCTAGAATGACCTAGAAAAATTAATAAAAATGATATCTCTTCAAGAAAGAATTTTTATTGGAAGAGTTTGAATGAACATGTTGGTAGAGTGGTAGAAGATTTTATAAATATTCATGCTGGCTACGACTTTGGAGTGATTAATGAAGAAAGTATAACCATATTAGATTTTATTTTGACGTATAATTTTATTATTGCTAATACGTTATTTAAGAAAAGAGATGAGCATATTATTACTTATAAGAATAGATCTAATAAAACATAAATTGATTATTTCTTTATAATAAGAAGAGATCATCGAGAATGTAAAGATCGTAAGGTCATTCCGAGTAAAAAATTTTTAGTACTTAACATCAATTATTAGTTTTGGATTTTAAGATGAAAAGTTATAAGATAAAGAATAGTAGAAATCATTCTCACAGAATTAGAAGGGGCACCTAAAAGACACAAATAAAATTATTTTTATCAATAAACTTTAAGATAGATTTCATGATTTGAGATGTTCATAAAGAAGCAAATTCTATGTGTGATAAAACAACAAACACTATTAAAGAAGTAATAAAAGATGTACTTGGAGAATCAAAAATAAAATATTCTAGGAAAAAAGTAGTTAGTGATGGAATAATAATTTGCAATAAAAGCTAAAATATAAGAAGTTGTATTATAAAAATTAGTTTAAATGTAAAAGCTTAGAGAATTACTGGGAAAAATCAATGGTTTCCAGAAGAGAGTCTAAGAAAATAATTTGTCATGCTAAAAATTCTATTTTTAGTAATATTTATAATATATTAGATACTAAAGAGGGCAAAAAATATATAAACTAACCAAACAAATAAAAAAGAAAAGTAAAGATGAAAATTGCAAACTGTATTAAAGATGAAAATCAAAATGTATTTTTCTTAAAAGAAGATATTCAACATAGGTGAGTGAGCTATTTGATAAACTTTTCGAAGAAGTTTCTGAAAATATGATTGACTTTAGTGATCTTAATATTGTTAATAATAATAATATATTTTATTTTTACTATGGCTTTAGTAAAAATAAAATATTAAATCATGACATGAATCCTTTTGATCATTGTGTAAGTGTTAGGGCGTCCCGTGGAAGCGACGCGTTGTATAGCCTGAATACAGTGAAAAGTACGCAAGGGTTCCCACATTACAAACGAATGCGGGTAAAGAAGTTAGTCCATGAAACTAATGAAACTAATATTAGGATAGGATCTTAGAATATAGGTACTATCAATGGTAAATTAATGGAATTAGTTGATATTATGATTCATAGGAAAGTTAATATCTTATGTATTCAAGAAACAAAATGGGTTAGAGAAAAGGCTAAGGAGATTAATAATTTAGGTTTTAAACTTTGGTATTCTGGTAAGAGTCGCACTAGAAATGTTGTAGGTGTA
>NW_018252245.1:0-4620 GCF_001263595.1 Phalaenopsis equestris | reverse complement strand
TAAATGGACATGTCGGTAGAGTGGTAGAAGGCTTCATAAATACTCATTGTGGCTACAGTTGTGGAGTAACTAATGACGAAGGTAGAGCTATTTTAGATTTTGCTTTAGCTTATGATTTTGTTATTACTAGTACTTTATTCAAGAAAAGAGATGAGCATCTTATTACTTATAAGAGTGGATCTAAAAAAAGACAAATTGATTATTTTGTTATGAGAAGAAGAAATCGTCGAGATTGTAAAGATTATAAGGTCATTCCAAGCAAGAATTTAAGTACCCAACATCGTTTATTACTTCTAGATTTTAAGATGAAGAGTTTTAAAATAAAGAATACTAGGACTTATCATCGTAGAATTAGATGGGGTAACCTAAAAAGACACAAATAAAATTATTTTTATGAGTAAAATTCAATATTTCAAAATTTGGGATGTTCATGAAGAAGCAAATGTTATGTGGGATAAAGTAACAAACAATATTAAACAAGTAGCAAAAGATGTGCTTGGGGAATCAAAAGAAAAAGTTTTTATAAATAAAAGTAGTTGGTGGTGGAATAATAATGTGCAAGAAAAGATAAAAAATAGGAAGTTATGTTATAAAAATTGGTTTAAATGTAAAAGCTTAGAGAACTGGGAGAAATATAAAATGGCTTATAATTAGTCTAACAGAACAATCCGTGACGCTAAAAATTTTGCTTTTAATGATTTTTATAATGGATTTGATACTAAGGAGGTTGAAAACTATATGTATAAACTAGTCAAACAAAGAGAAAAGAAAAGTAAAGATTTGACTCAAGTAAAGTGTATTAAAGATGAAAGTCAAAAAGTACTTTTCTTAGAATAAGATATTCAACATAGGTGGGTGAGTTATTTTGATAAACTTTTTAATGAGGTTTCTGAATATACGATCGACCTTAGTGATCTTAATGTCATGAATAATAATAAAATGTTTCATTTTTACCGTCACATTAGTAAAAAAGAAGTTGAGGAGGCTTTAAAGAAAACCAAGGGTGGAAAGTTTGTAGGACCAGATGATATCCCAATTGAAGTGTGGAAATATTTAGTAGTTTTGGGAGTTTCTTAGCTTACTAAACTCTTTAATATTATTTTAAAAACTAAAAAGATGCCTGAGGAGTGGATAAAAAGTATTTTGGTCCCCATTTTTAAGAATAAACGGGATGCATGAGAGTTTGCAAATTATAGAGGAATTAAGTTGATATGTCATAATTTAAAGTTATGGGAGAGGGTAATTGAATATAGGTTATGACGCATTACAAGGATTTCTCATAATAAATTTGTATTTATGCGGGCAGGTCTGCTATGGAAGCTATACATTTATTGAGAGGTTTGATGGAGAAGTTTAGAGATAATAAGAATAATCTACATTTGATTTTTATTGATTTAGAAAAAGCTTACAATAAGGTTCCAAGAGATATCCTTTGGAGAGTTCTTGAGAAGAAAGGTGTTGATATGCCTTAAATTTAATTCATTGAAGATATGTATACTAGAGCTGTTGTGTTCAAACTAAAGGAAGATTGCCCAAATATTTTCCTATTTTTTTTATTACATTAGGGATCGGCTTTAAGCTCATAGCTTTTTACTTTAGTTATGGATGGTCTTGCTGGACATCTACAGGAGGATGTACCTTAGTGTATGTTTTTTGCTGATGATATCCTTCTCGTGTATAAAATGAGAGAAAAATCCCAGAAAAAACTTGAAATATGGAGGTCTACATTGGATTCTAAAGGCCTTCATTTAAGTAGAACTAAAACTGATTACATGAAATTTTAGTAGAAGTAGCTCTAGAGATAGAAGTGTGACTTTGGGTGATCAAATTATTAAAAGGTGTAAACGATTTAAATATCTTGGGTCCGTTGTTCAAAGTGATGGTGATATAGATGAGGATGTTAATAGTAGAATTCAAGTTGGTTAGTTGAAGTGGAGGAATGCTTCGGGCCTTTTTTGTGATAAAAAAGCACCGCTTATACTGAAAGGAAAATTTATAAGACTGTGGTGAGACCAGCAATGCTCAATGGTGTTGAATGTTGGCCTTTAAAAGAGAAGCATAATAATAAGTTAAGTGTTGCCGAGATGAGAATGATTAGGTGGATGAGTGACTTTACACTTAGAGACAAAATGCAAAATGAATATATCTGTGATAGGGTTGGTGAAGCTCCTGTGACAGACAAAATTAGAGAAAGTCGTCTTAGATGGTTTGGTCACATTAAATGTTGACCATCTATTGATCTGATTAGGAGAGTAGATGTTTTAGATTTGAATTGTGTTAATAAAGGTAGAGGTAGACCTAGGAAGACTTGGGCTTATTGTATAAAAAATAATCCTAATTTACTAGAACTAAATGAAAATATGACACTAAATAGTACGCAATGGAGAAAAAAGGATTCATGTAGCCAACCCCACGTAGTGGGATTAAGGCTTTGTTATTGTTGATGGCTTTAGTAAAAAAGGAAGTTGAGGAAAAGGAATTGAGGAGGCTTTAAAAGCAAACAAAGGGTGGAAAATCAGTACGATTTGATGATATCCCCATTGAAGTGTGGAAAGATTTAAGAGATTTAGGAGTTGCTTGGCTTACTAAACTCCTTAATATTATTTTAAAAACTAAAAATATGCATGAGGAGTGGAGGAAGAGTATTTCAGTTCCCAGTTTTAAGAATAAAGAGGATGCACAAGAGTGTGCTAGTTATAGAGCAATAAAGTTGATGTGTCATACTTTTTTTTTCATAAAGAGCATTATTCAGCTCTTATTTATTACCACAAAAAAGAATTACAAAAGATAGGGTAGGAACCCAATCCTACACCTTATACAACTCACACAAAAAATAAAAAAGGTTTTTATCCAAAAAAAGAAAAAAATACAACTCACACCACGCCAACACAACACAAAAGCCAACAAGCCTAAAGAAGATCTTTAAAGGCTAAAGTCAAAAGCTCATTAGGAAAATGGAAAAAAACTTTAGCAGAAGGCACCTTCAAACTGAATTTTGCAGCCCCATGAGCCACAGAATTTCCCTCTCTACAAAGATGAGACCAAATCACATTCAAATTATTAGATAGAGCTTTAATCTTTTTCATCTACAACATAATACTCCAATGGGACTCCAAAGCAATGGGACTCCAAAAAAAATCTGCAACACTTCTAAAGAGTCAGAGAATCAACCTCAAAAATTATATCTTTCAAACCCAATTTCTTGCTCTTTTAGACCCAATTTCTTGCTAGTTGATGTGTCATACTTTAAAATTAGGGGAGAGGGTAATTAAATATAGGTTAAGATGTGATACAACGCTTTCTAACAGTCACTTTGGATTTATGTTGGGTGTAGCTACTATGGAAGCTACATATTTACTGAGAGGTATGATAGAGAAGTATAGAGAGAATAAGAAGGATCTACATATGATGTTTATTGATTTAGAAAAAAGTTGTTGATATGACTTATATTCACGTCATTAAAGATATCTATACTAGTGCTATTACTTGTGTTTGAATAGAAGACGGAGGATTGATAAAGTATTTTCTTATTTCAGTTGGATTACATCAGGGATCGATTTTAAGCCCATATCTTTTTGCTTTAGTTATGGATGCACTTATTGGAGATTTACAGAAGGATTTATCTTGGTATATGCTTTTTGTTGATAATATCCTTCTCGTGGATAAGACTAGAGATAATGTTCAGAAAAAACTTAAATTATGGAGGTCTACATTAGAATCTAAAGGCCTTTCATCTGAGTAGAACTAAAACGGAATTCATGGAATGTAATGAATTCATGGAATGTAATTTTAGTAGTATTAGCTGGTAGAATTGTAACTATAGGCGATCAAATCATTAAAAGGTGTGAACGTTTTAGATATCTCTGTTCTATTATTTAGAGTGAAGGTGATGTGGATGAGGTTGTTAATAGTAGAATTCAAGTTGGTTCGTTGAAGTGGAGAAATGCTTCGGGCATATTGTGTGATAGTAAAGTATCGCTTAAAACAAAAGAAAAATTTTATAAGATGGTGATGTGACCTGCAATACTCTATGATGCAAAATGTTGGCCTTTAGAAAAGAAGCATAAAACAAAGTTAAGTGTTGCTGAGATAAAAATGCTTAGGTGGATGAGTGGCTTGACTCTTAGAGACAAAATGAAAAATGAATATCAATGATAGGGTTGGTGCAGCTCCACTGGCGAATAAGATTAAAGAGAGTTGGTTTGGTCACATTAAACGCCATTGGTCACATTAAACGCCAATCATCTGATGATTTGATTAGGAGAGTAGATGTTTTAGCTTCGACTGATGTAAAGAAAGGTGAAGGTAGACCTAAAAAGACTTGGGCATATTGTATAAAAAATGATTTTAATCTATTAAAATTAACTTAAAATATGTCACACAATAGGACACAACAGCCTCTATCGATTATTTAAGATTTAATTTTATCAAATTTTAGTTTAATTAAGATTTAATTAAATGTATTTTCTATTAAAATTTCATTAAACAATTCGAGCATAATTATTTGACTTTAGATTAGTTTATTTCATGTTAAAGTTTTATTAAACATAAAGGAACTCCTAACGTACTGGGTCAATTTTGATGCCCATTATCGGCACTATTTTTGGTGTGGGGTTTGCC
>NW_018252244.1:17616-18570 GCF_001263595.1 Phalaenopsis equestris | reverse complement strand
CCACCTCATCCTACGACGGCTCCGAAGCTCCACGTAAAGTGCTCCTATTTGACGCCGGCTGCCGTTCCACGCCAGCAGCCACGCGTCCCGCTGTTTATGTCCTGAAGCGCTGTTCGGCTTCATCTTGGTCGTTCATTCAATACACGCGTGATCGAACGGCGCGTGGTCATCGTCCCCGATAGCTTAGATCAAGAACCATCCACCTTTGAGGCTTAAGCTCTCTCTCTCATTTATTAATCGAATTAAGTGAGATTTTTTTTTAAATGATCGTATAAGTAAGACGAACACATCCATATGGTAAATACATCATGAAATCAAGTCTAAGAAAATGGAGAATCAAAATAGGGTCGGGAGGAGGAGAAGTTTTATACCTTTTCTATGAGAAGGGGAGCTTCAATCAGAGGTGCTCGACACATTTGTTGAGGTCCAAGGAGGCTAGGGATTGACTCCCTGGTCTTGGTGTAAGGCCTAGGTATGAATTCGATCATGGCAGGATTTGAGTGTTGGTCTAGAGCTATGGTAGAGGCTCTGTAAAAAAGGGATTTTAGGGGGTTTTGGCTTCTTTTTGGGTTGTGAAGGTGTGGGTAGAGTTAATTTGAGTTTGGCGGAGTGTGGAGATGTAATGGGCTCTATCCTGGTTTCCGGCAAGGTTCCAAGCTCAAAATTGAGCTCCGGCAATGGGAATTAATGGAAGGAAATGGTTGGAATGCACTGAGGGGATCTTAGGGAGGCTCCGTGGGAAGTTTGGAGAGGCCTCTCTAAAAAAATTTTAGCACACCTCCCATGGCCGTGGGGTGGCTCTCATGACATAAGTTTGGGTGCATTGTGGTGCTTAGGTGGAGGGCAGAGGAGCTCAATCAATTGGTTTGGATGAGCTGGCCTCTAGATTTGGTTTGGGTGAGGTGCCATGGGGGTAGTTCTTAGTTTTGAGCTTTTTCGGCCACTAGGGGGGCC
>NW_018252244.1:15847-17534 GCF_001263595.1 Phalaenopsis equestris | reverse complement strand
GCTTTGATTTGGCAAAGATATCTTAAGCATGTGTATTTTTGGGAATAAGATCCCTTAATTTGGGGGACCTTTGGTCCATGGCTTGATTTAGGTGGTTTCATGGTGTTTGGACTGGTCACTAAGTCCAACTAAGGGCTGTGGTGGAGTTAAGTTGGTGACTTTAGGGTGGTTAGGTCACATTTAGTGCATGGGTCCAAGTGGGTGCAAATGACCAAATATTGGGTTTGTTCTAGGCTATCCATATCAATTGGCCCCAATAGATGTTGAATTTGGTGTATATGATCCTAAGGAACAACTTTGGTGAAGAATGGAAGTGGTTTTGAGCTCAATTGTTTAAGGGAATTTTGAATTTTAATCAATTTGGTCATGTTGGGCTAGGATTGGGTCTAGCTTGGGTTAGCCTTGGGCTAAGTCCAAATTGATTGTTTTAAATGGTCAATAGGGACCCTATCAAGAGTTTTCAACATGAATTGGATGCCAATTTGGGGGTTAAGGCAACCAATTGAGTGGAATTTAGGGACTTAGCCAATTTAAGGCTACATTTGGGGCCAAAATCAAATAGATTTGAGGCTTCACCAAGGCCAATTTATGGTTGATTTTGATGTGTAGGAATATTATAAAGATTTTGCAACATTAATTGGGGCCAGTTGACTAGGCTATGGGTTCAATTTGATGAGATCAGGCCATATGGTCAAAATTGGGGGTTTGACCTATACCAAAGTTGGGCTCAAATCATGGGTCATTTAAGCTTGGATTTGGTTTATTTTTGCCATATCAAAAGTTAATTTGAGTTTAGGATTGGAATTTTGGGTTAATTGAGGTCAAATTGATGGACATTTGAGTTGAACTTGGGGAAATTTGGGCGCTTAAGGGCAAATTTGGGTGTTTCAAAGATGGTCAAATTGACCAAATTGGGTCATGTGGTAGTTGAAAAAAATTAAATTGGGAATATTTGGGATTTATGGAGATTTCCTGGGAATTTTTGGAATATTTGGAATTTTGGGCTATGGAGGGGTATCTTGGCAATTTGGGGTGTTTTAGGGGTAAAGGGCCAAGATGGGTATTTTGGTAGAGTTGAAGTACCAACCATCACCAACAAGCTATGGACCAATGGAAGCCCCATTTTGGGTCCTCTGTATAGTGGTCTTAGCCAAACCATAGCCTCAAGGCTGGTAGGTTTAGGGGACCATCTACATGAGTATACCAAAAAGATCTAGGGACCTAGGCTAGAAATTTGAGTTTAGGGTTGTGAGTGAATCCAGTGAGTACTTTAGCGCCAGATCACCACCCAGGGTCAACCCTAAGGTCCAGCAATCCTTAGGGTGACTGACAGCGACTTTTAATATGCTTAAAATATAAGATAAATATGGACGTAATAAATATTCAATAATTGTAAAGTCACACTTATCAATGCAAGTATACGTATCGCTCAAGTAATATAGGGCTCTAATGGAGTCCTAGATATTGATCCCACAGGGAGTGGTTTATAACTGCGAACTAAGATTTTATAAAACTAATACTTTAATCACAACAATGAAGTTCAATTTGCTTTTCTGTCACTAATAGACAATTGAAATAAGTATGTAATTTTAATAACTATTAAATAACTAATGATACTAATGAGGGTTTAATTATGATATTCAATATATAAGAAAACATCCTTCTCCTTGTCAAGAAATTATAGTGA
>NW_018252244.1:11510-14705 GCF_001263595.1 Phalaenopsis equestris | reverse complement strand
GAACTTCAAGTTGAGTAAAGAAGATGGTAAAAATTCTAATGGTGAGGGTTCCATGTCTAGTTTTCTAAGAATAGTCAAATAGGAAAGTCCTATGGCTGGACCTTAGGCTACTAAAGAGGAAAAATTAAACCTCGGCCAAAAGTGAGGTCAACAGACAAATAGGAGCATACCTATTCTTTTCTTTTTTCAAATTGTGCAAAGAACATTGATAAATCTAAAGTTGGTGTCGGCATGTATAGTAGTGCTGGGTAGGTTCTAGTCTATCACTCTTAGATTGCCCACTGTGCACTCTCTATAGGATCTACTAGTGACCCTTAGTTCCAATATGTAGACCAAATTGATAAAAGAATCTAGCATTTCACTCTAGAAACATCAATTCTATGCCCGTCAAATCTTATCTCTCTATCTATTTGCACGCCCTTCGGACGATTGCCGCTGCCTTTTTCAAGGTAGAATGTGATACTTACAAGTAACAAATCTTAGCCCTCTCGGGTCTATAAGTTTCCTCAACAAATTTTAACAATCTAAGTGGTCAATTTGTAAAGTAAATTAAGATCCGATAAAAATATCATCACAATTTTTAGGAATAAAAGAAATTCTAAACAAAATAAAAATCACTTACTTAATTACTTCATATTGCTAGGAGAAAGAGAGAAAACTACTAAAAATGCATGGGGATAACAAAATAAAACATATTTATAAAACTTAGATCTAAAGTACAAACTTAAAAACAAAAATACAAATGCTTATCTTCAATGTTCCCACAAGCACTCCTTTGAAGTTCTCTGACTTCTCTGACTCCAACAACGCTTACAGAACTCACAAACTCAAGAAATAACAAAGACTAACAAAGAAAACTTCCCGCACGCTTAACACACTCACACATTATGAGACTATATATTCAGCTCCCCTAGCCCTTTAGAATTAATCCATATTTATAGAGCTTTGAAAATGACCATGGGTTGCTTTGGACATCTCTTCAAAGTTCAACCTCATTCAATGAATTTTCTAGAAAATAATCGTGGCGCCTAGGCGCAAGCAAAATTCTGTATCTGGCGCCTAGGTGTCAGTTAGGCTGGTTTGGTATTTTCTTTGGTTTAGTCTATTTTGTTCCTTTTTGATGTATTTTTGCTCATTTTTACTCTTAAACTCTTTTTCTTGCACCTGCAACCAAAAATATAAAAATACCTTTCATTAAAGCATAATATCCTAAAAATTAAGCATAAAATATACATGAAAAATAGTTAATTTTAAGGTGGATCAGAACCCCCAGTGTGTAAAATATAAATCAATTCTAAATTCTATAACATATCCATTTGTACATTAGCTACCTAAGTAAACTGAGTCAATTTTTTGGCCATGGAATTAAATATCTGCATAATTACCGGTCGGATCAAGTATTTGGTGCTGTCACCAGAGATTGAAATTGAAGTTATTACAGATTTATGTATGCGCATATTCTAGTGGGCATCATATACAGGCACATTTTTTTAAGCTAGTTATCTCCGACATGCTTTTCACTAAATCTATAAAGCTAAAACTTTCTTACTTGCATAAACACAAACCCTTGCATGAAAATTTGCTTAAAATAATACTAACACATGAAACTATGCATGAATATGAATCTAACACATGCAAATTTGTATGGAAATAAACACAAGCATGAAGACATGCAAGAACATACACAAGCATAGAGATGAACATAGGACTAGCACATGTAAAGCATGAACAAAAACTTAAGCATGGAGATTTGCATGAACATAAGACTAAAACGCGGAAAATTTCCATGAACATAAACATAATACATGATTTTTTTAGCATGAAGCATGCAAATAACACATGTTTTCTAGCATGGAATATATACATTTGGAATGTGTTTTTTAGTAAGAAATATTTTTTAACATAGAATATACACATATCACATGGATTTAATAGCATGAAACACATTCATAAGCCACATGGGTTTCCTAGGATGAAACATGCATATAACACGTGTTGTTTATAGCTTGGATATTCTTCTAGACCTCAACCAAAAGTGAGGTCAACAAGCTTGGATATTCACACAACACATAAAGTTTCTAGCATGAAACATACACATAGAACATGGGGGTTATATTTCTTGCACATAAGCACAAAAAAATAATTTTGATTTTTTTATATGAAAAAATCCACAACATAATTAAGTAATTAAGGCTTATGTTTGGGACATAGGAAATGAATGATGTGTTTTCTTAAGTGGGAGATGTTTTTAGGTAAGATGGAAGAAGGGAGAAGGTGAGAGAATTAGGAATAGGTTTTGAATAGAATATGAAGGAAAGAGAGTGGCTTGGTGTCTCATCCATGGAAGAAGGAGCGAGATGTGAGGTATTAATATTGCTTTTGAGTAGTGGAAGAAGAGAGAAAATATCAGTGATTAGGATAGGCTTCAACTAAGACAAAGAAGGGTACGTGTGTGAAGATTAAGTTTAGAGTTTATGGTAAGCAAGAAGAAAGGGAGTGTGTGGTGTTTAGTTTAGGATTTTTGTTATGTGAAAGTGATGGGATGTGTGAGTGACTGGGGTTAAGTTCTTGATCATGGAAGAAGGAGAGTAATGTTAGGGTTTTCATATAGTTTTAAGAAATGAGAGAAGAGTAAAATGCGGGTGATTAGGTTAGGTTTTGGCTAGGAGAAATAGGGGGTATGGTGATTAGCATTAGGTTTTTGAGTATGTATAAGGAAAGTGAGTGTGTGGTTTTGGGCTTAGGATTTCAGGTACATGAGAGTGAATGCATGTGTGAGTGAATGGGATTAAGTTCTTAACTATGGAAGAAGGAGGGAATTTTGAGGCTTTATTTTTGTATTTGGTTAATGGGAGAAAGGCAGGAAGAGAGGTCAAGGCCATGATTTAAACCATGGAAGGATGAGATAAAAGGAAGCAACTTACAAGATTATCTCATAAGAGAAAAACTTTGATATGAAGGGAAGGAAATAGTTTGTACCTTTGCTTAGATATCTACTTGGTTGTTTGTGTGGATGTGCCTTCGTTGATGTAGACAAGAGGAAGAGATAATGATGGATTTCAGCTAAGTGGGGAGGAGAAAAGAAAATTAGAGGGAAGGTGAATTTCAATTTTGAGAAGGGAAGGGGCTTGTGGAATTTTAGATAAGACAATGGGAGGGAGGGAGGGAGAGAGAGAGAGAGAGAGAGAGAGGGAG
>NW_018252244.1:5104-10457 GCF_001263595.1 Phalaenopsis equestris | reverse complement strand
TATATATATATATATATATATATATATATATAGATGTGTGTGTGTGTAAATTAAAATGTCCCTTCGAAGCGGAAGATGGGATTTTAATTCCGGTGACCGACAGCTTCTAATGCGCAACTCTACAACCAAAAATAGCTTCGACAAATTCTGGTGACTCCACTAGAGAATTGCTTCTCTCTCCATTTAAATCAGAAAATCTTATCTTTAAACATTGGTAATGTGTTCATGTCCCTCATGAACCAAATTACCTTTCTTCTGTTGGCATGCTTTACTAATTTCTATCTTGGGAAAGTACGATCAACTCTTTCAGACTTCAGGACCGTCTGTTCAACCAATCTTGGGTAGAGAGGTTCAGGAATTCATTAAGGACTTTTTGATCTTTGTATGGTCAGACCCCCAATAGGTGTGTTGGTGGATTAGTTCTGTCTGGGCATTATACATTGTTAAGTCAGTCTCGCACTGGGTCCCAAACTTTACTTTCCTATTTGAGCTTAGTTTGCTATTTTGTACATTAAATTGAATCGTGTCGTGTTGTGCTTGCTATATAACTTCTTTAATAAATTAAATCCTTTAACTTTCAAACTAGTCTACTAAATTTTAAAACCGATACAAACTAAAAAATAAAATAAAATAAGAATTTGCCGAGTCCATGGATCGCCTTTGTTAACTTTCTAGTGTTCGCACTAAGATTACAAAGTATTGGCCAAATAACTAACATCAGAGCTTTCTTTGTGAAGCTGCTGCGATGGCATTTCCCACGCTCACCTTTTACTAAAATCTGCCAACTAGCCGCAATACTCGCAAGGTTGCTTCCACCATCAAGTTCGGAACTGGATTCAAAGAATTTGAAGTCACCCTTGGGAAGGCCCTATTTGTTATAGTGAAGGTCGTCACTCCAGAAATTCAGGAGCCCTCTGCTGAGTTTGACTTGAACTGCCTTAAGGAATTTCATTATTACAAGAAGGTGAAAACTACTACTCCCCTGACACCTACCAAGTCTGTCAATCCCTTTTCTGCTAAAGTAAAAGAGATTATGATAGTAGAAGATGAAACTGAGGAATTTACCATCCCTCCATCAATGTTTGAAATTAGATCAAGTTCAAAGTTTGCACTATTAACTCGATCACAGAGAAAGAAGCGCAACCGAAAAGCTCGAAGGGCAGCTAAGGCCCAAATCTTAGAGAGAGTACCGGATGATGAGTTCCCTCACGAAGAGGAATTTGGATTACAGGAGAGCTCTCCACTTCTACAAGGGAGTAGGTTCCATCCCTTAATGGATACAAATGGATATGAAGGTATCCAGTAGATTGCTACTACTTTACCGTCATCTCATAGACATGGCGGGGAGAGGAATAAGCCTGCCCCTATCACCAGAGTCAGTACAGTTTTCCAGAGACTGACCGCTAAAGAAGGGTGTTCAGTGGTTGAATTGCTTAAGCGAATGGGAAATGCGGTGTCCCTGCAGACAAAGAAAGAAATCCTAAGGGATGTCAGGATCATCCAATAGCCCCACAAGTCAGCCGAAGTTTCACCAACACGTATTCCCATTAGATTCCATCTAGGAATCCAGATTGATACTACAATTATAACTATAGATTTTGTTTCCTCTATCGCTCCAAAAGCTACAGGACGTCGGCCGGTCAAGTCACATCTGGGTCCAAAGGTTCAACTAATTATTAGTCACAAGAATGTCTCGAAGGAGGAAAAGATGAATAAATTACATGTTATTGTAATTGATTCACACCACGGGGAGCACAATTCTCTCCAACCTGTCGATGTCTCTATTGAGAGTCCCCATGTCAAGACATCATCATCAAGAAAGAGGGTGTGGATACCCAAAGTCGCCATACCAATACAATCTGCTGAGCCCGCAAGGCAGAATGACAAGATGGCACAGAAGTCTGAAATATCTGCGACAAACTTTGATGAACAAATGAAAGACTTTCAAGGAAATCCTCCGGATCTCAAGGAAATTCAGGAGGCAATAATTGAAGGAAAGGTCAAAAAACTCATAGTTGAGATTTCGAGCTAGCCAAAGAATATGGTGCAACAATTAACGATAATGATGAGGATTTTGATTTCAATAATTACCTCGATGAGGATTTCATGGATATTCATGTCATTGAGACTAGAGCTACTTCATCAGCGAGCGATGCCTAGCCTCTCATAGAGGGGAACACTGCGGATGATTTACGCTAAGCTATTTTCCTAAGGTATGAACAAATTAGTCAAATGGAAAGGCGAATGGATGAGATGGCCACCACAATGGCCGTCATGACTATAGCTAATGGACAATCCCAAAAACAGTAGGCAGCTTCTCCAGGAATTAACTAGCCCGAAACAATCCATCTCACCGATGAACGAAGAGAAATTGCTTCTGCTAATGAAGAAGAGTAGCAAAATAAAGATTTCTCACCAAATACCATGCCTGAGAAAGATATTAAGCAATTGGTTGAACAACAGGTTTGAGAGGCCTTGGCCTAGTTTAAAGGTGGTGCATTGATTTCAAGGGGAAGACCTTACTCAGAGGAGTTTGATGTCGTACCCTACCCTAAGGGTTTTATGTCACAAAACTTCAAGATATTTGACAGGACCGAAAATCTTATGCAGCATTTAACACATTTTTGGGTCAGTTGTAGCAACACTAGAGGTAATGAAGCCTTACTCTTTTGACAGTTCGTCAGCATCTTTTCAGGGATTGCTTTTAATTGGTATGCTAAACTACCTAACGGATCAGTCAAGACGTTCACCGAATTAAAGCATATGTTTGTGAAAAGATTTTCTGGAGCAGAGCATCATGTTCCTATTAGAGATCTTGTAGTGGAAAGCTAAGACCCAACCAAACTCTAGTGGATTACATCTTGAGGTGGAAAAACCTTAGCATGAAATGTGAGCCTTAACTACAGGAACAACATGCGATTGAGATTCTACTCAAGAGCATACATGGGCCAGTAGCTTTCATGCTCAAGGGACTCACCATCAGAAGCTGTTAAGTAATGTTAAGTAAAGCTAGCAGTTTACAAGAGGAAGCTAAACATATGCATTCTCAAGAGAAAATAGAGAAATCCAGGACAACCAGGACATTCAAGAAGAGGTCTGGGACAGTGGCAACAGTTGATAAAGGAAAGCAACCAATAAAAATACAAGTAGAGCATTCTCACCAAAGTTCTCAGCAATCATTATAGCGTGCTCAACAGCAAGTACAACAGTATGGACAGTCCAGCCAACAACCATACCAAGGAGGATCATACTAGATGGAAGGTAGAATAGGTCTGACTCTTTCAGAACAAAGGAGAAGACAATATTCCTTCAAAGATGAGCTATGTCGAAGATGTTTAGAAACTTGATGAAGAAGCTAGAGGTCAGGTTTTCAGAACCAAAGAAGCCCGAAGAGGTCTGTAAGAAAGATAGTCTCAATTTTTGTCTCTACCATAGAATGTTGGGGCACACAATAGAAGGTTGCTTCGTCTTTAAAGATTGGCTCGAGAAGAACTATAAAGAAGGAAACATAACAATCTCCAAGGAATATTTGAAAGAGCTGGAGAAAGGTTCTGTGAATATGATTTTGGCCGAGCCCATCGTTCTGATAGATCCATATGCAAACAAAGATGGATGGAGCATAGTTTGGAGCAAGTCATCCAAGAAGATACTAAATTAGATTCAGATTGCTTCAGCTCAAGCAGCTGTTTAGAGTCTACAACCTGCTCAGCCCAAGTTGGAGATTTCGCCAGAGAAGTCACCGCAACCGGAAGAGAGGGAAAAGAGTGACATTGTTAAGTTCAAGGGGAAGACCTTACTCAGAGGAGTTTGATGTCGTACCCTACCCTAAGGGTTTTATGTCACAAAACTTCAAGATATTAGACAGGACCGAAAATCTTATGCAGCATTTAACACATTTTTGGGTCAGTTGTAGCAACACTAGAGGTAATGAAGCCTTACTCTTTTGACAGTTTGTCAGCATCTTTTCAGGGATTGCTTTTAATTGGTATGCTAAACTACCTAACAGATCAGTCAAGACGTTCACCGAATTAAAGCATATGTTTGTGAAAAGATTTGCTGGAGTAGAGCATCATGTTCCTATTAGAGATCTTGTAGTGGAAAGCTAAGACCCAACCAAACTCTAGTGGATTACATCTTGAGGTGGAAAAACCTTAGCATGAAATGTGAGCCTCAACTACAGGAACAACATGCGATTGAGATTCTACTCAAGATCATACATGGGCCAGTAGCTTTCATGCTCAAGGGACTCACCATCAAGTCCTTCGAGAAGCTGTTAAGTAAAGCTAGCAGTTTACAAGAGGAAGCTAAACATATGCATTCTCAAGAGAAAATAGAGAAATCCAGGACAACCAGGACATTCAAGAAGAGGTCTGGGACAGTGGCAACAGTTGATAAAAGAAAGCAACCAATAAAAATACAAGTAGAGCATTCTCACCAAAGTTCTCAGCAATCATTATAGCGTGCTCAACAGCAAGTACAACAGTATGGACAGTACAGCCAAAAACCATACCAAGGAGGATCATACTAGATGGAAGGTAGAATAGGTCTGACTCTTTCAGAACAAAGGAGAAGACAATATTCCTTCAAAGATGAGCTATGTCGAAGATGTTTAGAAACTTGATGAAGAAGCTAGAGGTCAGGTTGTCAGAACCAAAGAAGCCCGAAGAGGTCTGTAAGAAAGATAGTCCCAATTTTTGTCTATATGTTGGGGCATATAATATAAGGTTATTTTATCTTCAAAGATTGGCTCGAGAGGAACTATGTAGAAGGAAACATAAGGATCCCGAAGGAATATTTGAAAGAGCCAGAGAAAGGTTCTGTGAATATGATTTTGGCCGAGCCCATCGTTCTGATAGATCCATATGCAAACAAAGATGGATGGAGCATAGTTTGGAGCAAGTCATCCAAGAAGATACTAGATTAGATTCAGATTGCTTCAGCTCAAGCAGAGTCTACACCCTGCTCAGCCCAAGTTGGAGATTTCGCCAGAGAAGTCACCGCAACCGGAAGAGAGGGAAAAGAGTGACATTGTTAAGACTAATAGCACAGAGGGTAGGATAGGGGGTGCCTCAATTAGATTAGTTATCTCGAATTATAGAAAGAAAATTCTTGAAACTCTGACCATGTATGATTATCTTTTTGCACCACCAGGATATTATGTATATAATTATTACGATTTCGACTATGTTTTGGTTGTCTCTAATGATGATGTGACTGACTTTGTTCAATCTAACTGCGATCTCAATTCCCATACTGATCCTCAAATCACACTTGAATCTGATAAACCCATTGATGAACCCGTTGATGAGGATGAAGAAGACATTGAGAATACTGGTTACGATAACACTGGGGG
>NW_018252244.1:0-5094 GCF_001263595.1 Phalaenopsis equestris | reverse complement strand
GAGTGCCATGGTACACCACTTGCCATCAACTTGGATCTCTCCGATGAAGAAAGAATATCAGAACCTTTTCCTACAGCATCTCAGGAAGAAGAAATCACTGAAGTAAATCTAAGGAGCAGGAAAGTATTACCCTCGAGGTCAGCTCCAGTAGATAAAGGAAAACAGATAGTAACTCAAGAAGAGCTACCTCCACCTCTGTCAGTGGAAGAATCACATATCCAAGTGAAAATCAAAGGATTATACAAAGTTGATTATAACGTGCTAGCTCATCATAGGAAGTTGCTGACCAAATTAAGCATTTACGACGCTTTAGCATTTACAACGCTTTAATCCTATCAAAGGAGATGAGAAAATCTCTGGTTACAGCCTTACAAGACCCAGAGATTTGCTTAGCTCAATTGGATAGCACATCTTTAGATGAAATTTGTTCATTAAAAAAATAGCCTGCGATAACATTCACGGATGAAGACTTGTTTCTCGGTACCACCGACCACAACCGATTGCTTTACATCTCCATCAATATCAGTAGATTTATATTGTCCAAAGTCTTGGTAGACCCAGAAGCATCACTCAACTTAATGAGCTTACGGACGTTAGCATATTTAGACATTGAAGCTCAAGAGCTTATGGCCGATAAAATGATGTTAAGAGGGTTTAATCAGAAGGGAGAAAGAGCCCTTGGATCCATTAAATTGTTAATGAAAGCTGGAAAACTAGTAACAACTACAAAATTTCATATCATCGATGCAGAGACTTCTTTCAATGCTCTACTTGGACTACTATGGATTCACGAGCATAATATGGTTCCATCATCCTTACATCAATGCATCAAATATTTCAAATCAATGCATCAAAAGAACATTGTATTGGCAAGAACATTGTATTAAAGGAGATTTACAACCATTTTCAATACATGAAGTAGGCATTCATGAAGATGATGCCTACTATGTACCCCCAAAGAAAACAGTCTTTTCTCACGAAGTTGTATCAAATGAAGTGCAAGATTCAGAAGGATCATAAACCAAAGAAGAGGCCATTCAACTCTGCTTCAACAATCTACTATCATCTATTCATAACGAGGTGGTAGAGGTTCTTTTAGCCCATATACCCGAGATTGAGGCCGGGGGCATGAACGAGTAAGAACTAATACGATTGTTGAACAGACTAGGCCGACCATCAACATCGACATGGAAAAAAGTTCTGATGAAGAAATTTCCAAGGAAGAAATGATGATGATAAAACAAAAGAAGCCGCAGTATGAGATCTCCTTGGAAGACATGGAAAAAAATGAGTATGAATCGATGTACGAACGGATCAACCACTATGTGAATGCCATGACCCTTACTCCAATCTACCCCCAGAAGTTTGAGAGTTTAGAGGTCAAGGAAGTCCGTAGTAACGGTCTGAAACCGATCAAATTTTACCATGCTTCTCCTTCTATTAGTTCTGAAAATCATGTAAATTTGGATGATGATTCTCATAAAATAATGGAATTACCATTTGGTTACTTTTTTCCTTATGTACAAAAATTAATTCAATAGTGATATGTGCCAAAATAAATGCCAAAAGATAAACTGTAACTTTTTAAGAAATTATGGAATGCTAAAAGTCGGATCCCTAATTCAAAGAAGGGTCTCAGATTTAGTACTGTAGGACCAGTTGATGATTCAGAATTTTGCATGGTTGTTACTAGCAGATTAGAAGAAGATTTCCTTGATATAGAGGATGACTCTCAAGACCAATTAATAGGTGATGCTCTGCCAGAATTTGAAGAAGAGATTAAATCAACAGTTGATGAATTAAAACAAATTAACCTCGGGACTGAGGAGCAGCCCCGTACAACCTTTATATGTTCCTTACTCCATAGAGCTGATAACGCTATTATCAGAATTTAAAGATTGCTTTACCTAGAGTTACGCTGAAATGCTAGGACTGTCAGTAGAAGTTGTAATGCATAGGCTTGGGGTAGACAAATATATGACCCCAGTAAAATAAGCTCCTAGAAGGATGCGCCTCGAAATAGAGCAACAAGTCATTTCCGAAGTAAAGAAATTAATAGACGCTAAATTTGTGCGAGAAGACCAATACCCCGTTGTGCGAGAAGAGTAATACCCAATGTACCAGTTAAGAGGAAAAATGGACAAATCTGTGTATGTATTGACTTCAGGGATTTGAATAAAGCATGTCCAAAAGATGAGTTTCCATTACCGATACCAAAATTAATGGTGGACATCGCTTCGACACATGAGATTTTTGCCTTTATGGATGGATCTTCACGATATAAACAAATCAAGATGGAATCAAAGCAAGATGCTCCAGAAAATGTAGCACTTACAGCATTCAGGACACCGATTGGGATTTTCTGCTACACTGCACACTGTAATGTCATTTGGATTAAAGAATGTAGGAGCAACATATCAACGTGCAATGATGAAGATTTTTGACAACCTCATTCATAACCAAGTGGAGTGCTATGTCGATGATTTAGTCATTAAAAGTAAACATAAAACAAACCATTTGTACGATATAAGGATCGTTTTTGAACGATTACAACAATATAATCTTAAGATGAATCCCTTAAAGTGAGCCTTTGGCATTACCACCAAAAAATTTCTAGGGTTCGTTGTTCATCATTGGGGAATCGAGATCGACCCGGATAAAATTAAAGCTATCTTGAAAATGCCTCCTCTCAACACTTTGAAACAACTACGTTCCTTTCAAGGGAAGTTGACATATCTAAGATGCTTTATTTCCAATCTCTCAGGTAGGTGTCAGCTCTTCTCAGCATTAATTAAAAAAGACGCCAAATTAATTTTGGGAGGAAAAATGCCAGCGGGCCTTCGAGGATGTTAAAAAATATTTAATGACACCTGCTATTTTGGCAGCCCCTATCCCGGGAAAACCATTGATACTTTATACTGCGGCTTTAGACGACTCTCTTGGAGCCCTATTAACCCAAGTCAACAAAGGAAAACACACTATACTACTTGAGTCATCGTCTAATACCAACGGAAATAAAGTATCCTCTTATTGAGAAGCATTGCCTAGCTTTAATTGCCTAGCTTTAATTTTCACTTCAATTTTCACTTCCCAAAAGCTTAAGCATTACATGCTTTCTCATAAAATTACCCTCATCTCAAAAGTTAATCTGTTACAATATTTGATGACCCGACCAACACTTTCCGGATGTCTAGCGAGATGGTCGATGATTTTATTGCAATTCGATATAACTTTTGTTCCGCTCCGCGCTATTAAGGGACATATTTTAGCAGATTTTCTCGCTGCACACCCACTTCCAGCTGGGTCCCCACTCAATGATGAATTGTTAGAGGAGCAGATACTGCAAGTAGAACCCTCGAATGCCAGTTATTGGGAGATGTGTTTTGATGGAGCTTCTTCAGCCAGGAAGGATAACAAATCAGAAATGGTTATACCAGGCAAAGCAAGAATCAGTCTGATTTTCATCACGCCAGATAAGGGTATGTTGAGATTCTCCTATCACCTAACAGAGCCGAATAACGAAGTGGAATATGAAGCGTTAATCACCGGGATGAAGTTGGCAATCTCAATGGATATAACAAATATTGTCATTTATGGTGACTCTCAGTTTATCATTCAACAAATTTCTGGATAACACAAGATTTTAAAGCCAAGACTAGCAAAATACCATCATTACACGATGAAGTTGTTAGAGTAGATCCCTAATGTAACTCTATATAGGATTTCTCAGGAAGATAACACACATGCCGACGCTCTACCAAAACTTGCTAAGGAATTGGCATGTCCACTAAAGAATTCCATTGATATTAAAGTACAAGAAAGATGAGTCTTGTCTCAAATTGACCTCGATAATCTACATAAGCTCGAAAAAGAAGAATGAATGATGATTGCAATTACTGATATCAACGAAGATTGGCGTAAAGAATTAATAACATATTTACAAACTGAAAAATTGTCAGAGGATAATTTTGAGGCATATCACATAACAAGAAGAGTTATGTCATACGCTATGGTGGGAGATGTTCTCTATAGAATGTCATTTGATCAGATGTGGCTGCGATGTCTGAGCAGAGCAGAAGCACAAAATATCGTCAAGGAAGTACACGCCGGGCAGAAGCACAAAATATCGTCAAGGAAGTACATGCCGAATTGTGTGTGCTCACCAGTCAGAGCCGAAGATGAAGATGAAGATTTAAAGATTGGGATATTATTGGCCAGCAATGATATTTGATTGTATGGATACAACTAGAAGGTGTCACCTTTGCCAAGTGCATAGGGTGGTCTTACACCAGCCTCTGAATGTGCTACACCCAACTGTTGCCTCGTGGCCGTTCGAGTGTTGGGGAATAGACATAATAAGTCTGATAGACCCTCCAACCTCTAATGGACACAGGTTCATTCTTGCTGCTACGGACTACTTTTCCAAATAAGTAGAGGCAGTGCCATTACAAGAGCTTACAACACAGCACATCCTTCAATTTTTCAAAACCAACATTGTCTACCCTTTTGGTGTTCCACGTAGAGTGATTTCCAATAATGGGACAACCTTCAAAAGCACGAAAATCAACAAATTCACTTCATCAAACGACATGGGATAGATTGGAGATACTCAACAATCTATTATCCCATGGCAAATGGCTTAGCTGAAGCTTTCAAGAAAACACTAGTACAAATTGTGAAATTAGCTGAAGCTTTCAAGAAAACACTAGTACAAATTAAGAAAAAGACACAAAACATTGGACGAAAACAAAAGAGATTGGCACAGCAAACTACTAGAAGCTTTGTGGGCCTACCGGACGACGTTCGGGACTCCCACTCGATCCCACTCGATGTACACCCTACGCGCTTGTGTACAGGTCCGAGGCGGTACTACCATTAGAAATTCAAACACCATCTCTCAGAGTCACCGCGCCAACCAAATCATGACAGAAGAAAATGCAAAACTTAAACTTAAAGAAATGGAAAGTCTCGAGGGAAAATGACTAGAAACACAACAACACTTGGAGCTCTACCAAGCAAGGATGGTGCAGGCCATGACAAATTGGTTCGTCCGAGAACATTCAAAGTCCGCGACCTTGCCCTCGTTCTCAAAAG
>NW_018252243.1:5424-11398 GCF_001263595.1 Phalaenopsis equestris | reverse complement strand
AGAGAGAAAATAAGAGCAAAAGAGGGAAGAGAACAACAAGGGCATAGAGAAAGATAGAGAGAATAAGATGCAAAGCATAGGAGTTAAAGTGTGAGAGTTTGAGAGAGAGAAAAGTGAGAAAAATAGAAAGGTAGGTGTATCAGAATGAGTGAACTAAAGAAAGAATGTAGGGAGAGGGAGAGAGAGCAAGAAAAAGAGTGAGAGAGCAATTGAGAGAGAGAGCATGAGAGACAGAAAGTTAAAGAAGATAAGGGGAGGAGGATGAGAGAGACAATAAGAGAGAAGGGAATAAATGGATGATTGAGAAAGAAAGAATAAGAGGAGAAAGAAAGAGATCTGGAAGGCATGAGAGAGTTAGAGTGTGAGAGAGTTAAACTTAGAGAGAGAGAGAATGAGAGAGAGAAGTGACAGGGTAGGATAGATCAAGAGACTGGGAGAGAGTGAGAGAAAGAGGGAGTTCTAGATAGAGAGGGAGAAAGAGCAAGATAGTAGGAGAGAGGGATGGAATAGATAGAGAATGATAGATAGAGAGATGTGTAGAGAAGGTTAATAGTTTAGGAAAGAGATATACAGAGAATTAGAGAGCATGAAAGAGAATGAGAGCGACGGAGACATGAGGGAGAAGTGAGACAGGGAGAGAGAATGGGGACGGTGAGAGATAGAAAGTGTGTGTGAGAGAAAGAAGAGAGATAAGGAGAGTTCAAGTGTGAGACAGTGACAAGATAAAGAAAGAGTGAGTGATGGAAAGAGAGAGAGTTAGAGATGGAGGGTGGGAGCAAGAAAGAGAAAGAAGAAAGAGATAGTTTGTGTGTGTGAGAGTGCGTGAGAGAGAGAGAAATAAATGAAGCAAGAGAGAAAAGGAGAGTGAGATAGGGAGTGAGGAATGGAGAGATAGAGAGAGACAGGGAGAGAGAGACAGGGAGGAGAGATAGAGAGAGACAGGGAGATCAAGAGAGAAAGGGAGGGGGAGGAAGAGAGAGGGAGAGAAATAGAGAGCCTCACTCTCTTCCACTCCCTTCCTCCTTTTCCTCCCCCTCTCTCTCCATTGCATTTTTATCTATCTCTCTCTCTCTTTCTGTTTCTCCCCAATTCTCTATCTCAAATAATAGAGGTAGGAAAGGTGATAGAGAAAGTGAGATAGAGTGAGAGAGATAACAGATAGTAAGAGAAGTGAGAGTTAGAGAATAGGGAGAGGGAGAAAGGGAGGGAGGGTAAGAGAGAGTGGAGGGTAAAAGAGAGAAAGAGAGAGCATGAGAGAGAGGCTAGAGGGAGAGGAGATGGGGGAGGGAAGGAGAGATAGAGTGAGTGAGCTGGAAAGTTTGAGAAAGAAATCAGATGGCGATAGAGAGTGGGATAAGAAACAAAGAGAGAGGGAGGTTGAGATAGAAAATAATATGTTTTTGAAAGAGAAGAAAGAGACAGACTGATAGAGAGACAGAGAGAGAAAGAGACAAAAAAGGGTAGATAGATTGTGAGAGAGAGAGAGAAAATGAATCTAAAGAGAGTGAGGGAGAGAAAGAGTGATAGAGAGGGGGAGAGAGTGAGAGACAAAGAGTGAGGAAGAAAGGGATTGCAAGGAAGGAAGCTTTAGAGAGTGAGAGAAACAACCTCCAGCTCTTCTCTCTCTCTTCTCGCTTTCTCTATTTTTGCTCTTCCCTCTCTCCTCACTCTATCTCCCCTTCCCTCCCTCTCTCAATCTCTTCTATTCTCTCCCACATTTTTTCTTATGCTCTATCTTTTTCTCCCTCCCTCCTTGTCCCTCCCTATCACACTTTGTCCCTTATCCATCATTCTCTCACCAATCTCATTCTCTCCTCTTCTCTTTTTCTCACAATTATTTGTTTCTTTTTTATCTTTCTTCCATTCACTCTCTCACCCCGACTCTCCCTCCTTCCCTTCATCCCTCTATATTGATCTATCTCTTAATAGCATTTTTTCTCTCTTGCCCCTTACTCACTCTGTCTCATTATTTTCTCTCTCTCTCTCTTACTTTCTCAATCATTCCTCATCTTATCTCTCTCTCTCTCTTACTCCCTCCGACCCTCTCTTTCTACCTCACCATCTCCTCACCATCTCTGGGGGAGAGAGCCTTGAGAAAAAAAGGTGGTAAGTGAGAGAGTTAGAAAGAGAAAAGAAGAGAAGTAAGAAAGAGATACGGGAGAAGTAAGAAAGAGATACGGGAAAGAGATACGGAGGGAGAACTGAGAAAGCGAGAGAGATTGAGAGAGAGAAGGGATGGTAGAGAGATAAAAAGAGAGTGACAGTAGATTGAGTTCTAGAATGAGAGAAAGAAAGAGCAAGATAGTGGGAGAGAGGGAGGGAGATAGAGAGAGAATGACAAATACAAATAGATAGAGAGAGATAGAGAGATGTGGAGAGAGGGCTTAATAGTTTAAGAGAGTGATATACGGAGAAACATATGGCATGAAAGAGAATGAGATAGGGCAATTGAAGGGAGAAGTGAAAGAGGTTGGGAGGGTAGGAAGGAGAGTGATAGTAAGATAGATAATAGATAGATTGAGAGAGAAAGTGTGTGTAAGAGAGAGAGAAGAGAGAAAAGGAGAGTTCAAGTGTGAGAGAGTGAGAGAGAGGGTGAGAAAGATAAAGTAAAAGAGATGGAGTGAGAGAGGGAGTTTTAGGTAGGGTGGGAGGGAGCAATAAAGAGAAAGTAAAAAAGAGAGAGAGTGTGTGTGAGAGAGAGAGAGGGTTAGTGAGAGAGGGAGAGAGAAAAAAATGAAGCAAGAGAGAGGGAGATTGAGAGAGGGAGTGAGATTAAGAGAGTGAAAGGAAGACAAAGAGGGAGTGAGGGATGGAGACAAAGAGATGGAGCTCAAGAGAGAGATTGAGAGAGGAAAAGAGAGGGAGAGAGAGTAAGGGAAAGCGAGATTGAGAGAGAGATAGAGCATGAGAATGAGTGTGGCTGAGAGTGAGAGATAGAGATTATTTATGATGAAGGGAGAAGGAGATAGTGAGAAGGTTACAAGAGAGAAATATGTCTCCCTCTCTTTTCTCCCTCTCTCTCCTACACCCAAATATTATTTTCTCTCTCTCGCTCTATTCTTTTCTATCTTTCTCTCACTCTCTCTCTATCTCAGTATCTCTCTATTCCTTTCTCTCACTCTCCCTCCCTCACTCTTACCATTCATCTCTCTCATACTAACAACCACAACCTCACTCTCTCCACTCTCTCCAACTCCCTTTCTTTCTTTCTCTATTCCCTCTCTTTCCACTGTCTCCTTTATCTCTCACGCTCTCTCTCTTTAACCCTTTCTCCCCATTTCTACCACTCACATGATAAAGGTAGGAAGGGATATAGAGATAGTCAAATAGAGTGAGAGAGAAATAAAAGATAGTGAGAGAATTGAGAGTCAATGAAGTGGGAGTAGAAGAATGAGAGAAAGGGAGGAAGGGAGAATCATAGAGTGTGGAGGGATTGAGAAGAGGGAGACTAAGGAAGATAGAAAGAGAGACAATGAGAGAGAGATGGAAGGAAGAGGAAATGTGGGAGGGAATGAGAAAGAGTAGAGAGAGCTAGAAAGGTGGAGAAAGAATTCAGATGACGGGAGAGAGCAAGAGAGTTTGAGCAAGTGAGGGAGAGTGAGAGACTAAGAGAGGGAGGTAGAGAGATAAAAGAGTGTGCACTTGATAGAGACGATAGAGAGAGACTAACAGAGAGAGAAAGAGAGAAAGAGAGAAAGAGGGGAGATAAAGTGAGAGAGAGAAAGAAAGGAAGCTAAGGAGAATGAGGGAGAGAAAGACTAACAGAAAGGGAGAGAGTGAGATAGAGAGAAGAAAGAGGGAGTAAGGGAAGGAGAAAGAAAGAAGGAGAAAGAAAGGAAGTAAGGAAGTGAAAGAGAGTGAGAGAACCTCCCTCTCTTCTATCTCTCCCTTTCTTCTCACGCTCTCTGTACTTTTGCTCCTCTCTCGCTCTCACACTGCCTCCCGCTTCCTCCATCTCTCAATCTCTTCTATTTTCTTCCACTTTTTTTCTACTCAATCTTCCGAGAGAGGAGGAGGGATAAAGAGAAGGAGAAAGAGGGATGGAAAGGGGGAGAGAGAGTGATGAAGGAAGGAGAGGGAGAGCATGAGGGAGAGAAGTGAAGTAGAAGAGAGATATAGAAAGAAGAGTGAGGGAGAGAGAGAGGGTGGGAGAGATGCAAAGCTAGAGAGAGGAGAGAACAAGAGAGAAAGTGAGAGAGATTATAAGGGAAAAATGAGGGATATAGAAAGAAAGAGGGAGGTAGAGTGAGGTAGAATGTAAGTGGGAGGGTGGGATGCAAAAAGAGTGAGAGAGTGGGAGAAGAAGGATAAGGGAGAGAGTGAAAGAGAGAGAAGAAGAATGTAAGTGGGAGGGGAGAGTGAAAGAGAGAAAAGAAGAAAAGAGTGAGAGACTGAGCTGTAAAGAGAGAATGATAAGGGAGAGAGAAAGATAAAGAAAGATGGGAGGGAGAATAAAGAAAATGAGAGAGAATGATAGTGAGATAATGAGAGAGAGGGAGAGCGAGAGATAGAGAGGGAGAGGGTGCTAGAGAGAGGGAGAGAGAATGAGAGAATGAAAATGTGAGATATTAGGGGGATTGAGAAGAGTGTGAGTAAGAGAGTAATGTAGAGAGAGGAAGAATGTGGCCAAAAGAGAGACGAGAGAAATAAATAGAGTGAGAGAGATGAGCGAGCGAGAGAGATTGAGAGTGAGGGAGAGAGAATGAAAGAAAGAGAATGAGATAAAGAGAAAAGTGAGATGGAGAAGGATAATAACATTAGAGAGCGTAAGGGATGTGGAGAATGAGGTAAGAGGAAGAATGTAAGATAGGGAGATAGAGAAGGAAAGGGATAGAGAGATAGAGAGATTGAGGGAAAGTGAAAGAGAGAGAGAGAGAGAAAAATGAGTGATAGAGAGGTAGGGAGAGAGATAGGTCCTATCCCTTCCACTCTCTCACCCTTCTAATGAGAGAGTGAGAGAGAGAGAGGGGGAAGTGAGAGAAAGAGAAGAAGAAAGAGAAGCATAAGAGAGAGAAGAGTAAGTACTAGAGAGGGACGGTAGAGGGAGGAAGGGAGAAAGAGAACAAAAGAGGGATAGCATGTAGGGGAGAGAGTAGTGAGAGTTAAAAAGACCAAATGATAGAGTGATGGTAAAAATAAAAAAAAATTGGGAGGGAGAGAGAGAAGAGGCTAAGAAAGTAATAAAGAAGAAAAAAATATGAGATATAATGAGGGGGAGGGAGTGAAGTAAGAGAAGTAAAGGGACAGAAAATGATAAAGAAAAGGATATAGTGGTACAGGGAAAAAGAGAAGCAAAAATGAGAGGTTGAGAAAGGAATTGAGAGTGAGAGAAAGCAAGAGAGAGGAAAAGAGACATAGAGAGATAGAATGAGAGGAACAAGAAGGAGAGAGATGGGACGTACCATGAGAGAATGTGAGAGAGTGAAAGAGAGCATGATTAAGAAAGGGAGGGAGGGCGAGAGGATGATTGAGAATGCAAGAGAGAGAGAATGTGCAAAAATACTCGCTTGAGGGAAGGAAGGGAGAGGGAGAGAGAAGAAAGAATGAAAATTCTCTCCCTCCTTCTCTATCCCTCATTCTCATTCTCTCTCATGGTCTCTCCTCTCTCCCTCCCTCACTTCTCTCTCTTTCTCTTGCTCCCTCTCTCATTCTCTCTATCTCTCTCTGACAATTCTCTCTCACCACCCTCTCTATCTCTCATTCTCATTCTCACTCATGCTCCCTTTTTTTGTCTACCTTCCTCATTTCTCTCTCTTTCTCATTCTCTCTATATCTCTATCACTCTCATTCTACTTCATTGCCCATCTTCTCTCTCTCTTACTCTAGCTCCCTCCTTCCATCTCACATTTTGCCTCTTCACCTCCCTCTTTCTCTCTTTATCTCTTTCAATCCATCACTTTAACTCTCTCTCTGAATTTCCTTCTTTTGCTCACCCTTTCTCTTTTTTTCTCTCTTCATATATCTCTCTCACCCT
>NW_018252243.1:4703-5282 GCF_001263595.1 Phalaenopsis equestris | reverse complement strand
TCGCTCTATCATAAAATCTTTTTGTTCTTATTTTCTCTTTCAACCTCTCCCTCTCCCTCGCTTTTAAGATTTCTCTCCCTCCCACTCGTTCTCGTCCTCCCTCCTTCTTTGACTCTCTCCCCCTTGTTATCTATCATTCTCTCTATTTATCATATCTCTCTCTAGCTCTACATCTCTCCCGTACTCTCAATATATCATCCACTCTCTCTCTTTCAAACTCTACATCACTACTATCTATCTTCCTTACTCTCTCAATTTCTATTCTCTCTAAATTTCTCACATGATAGAGATAAATTGATATAAAGAGTGAGTGTGAGAGAGATGGGGGATCAACCTGTCTCACTTTCCATCTCTCCCTCTCTTGTTCCAACTCCCTCTCTCTCGCTCGCCCATTCTAACTCTCTCACTTTGGATATTTCTCTCCCTCTCGATATGTTTCTCACTCTTTTATCTTCTTCCATATCTCTCTTTCTCTTTATCTCTCTCTAGCTCTCTATCATTCTCCTCCCATATTTTCTCATTCTAGTGAGAGATAAGATGAAAGTGAGAAAAATAGTGGGAGAGAAAGAAAGAAGAGCG
>NW_018252243.1:964-3348 GCF_001263595.1 Phalaenopsis equestris | reverse complement strand
GGGAGGGTGAGAGCGGGAATGAGGGAGGGAGAGAACGTGTAGTAGGGAGAGAGAATGAGAAAAATGAAGTGGTAAGGAGAGTATGTGTTATAGGGACAAGTAGAAAGAGAAATATAAAGGGAAAGTGCGAGAGAAGAAAGGGAGAGCTAGAGGGAGAGGCAAGAGAGGGAGCATAAAGGGAGTGAAAGAAGCAAGGGAGAGAGAGAGAGAAGGTAAATTAAGGAGGGAGAAGAGAGTGCGAGAGAGGTAAGACAAGAGAGAGAGAGAGGGAAAGCTTGCCTCCCTTTCTTGTCCACCCTCTATCACTCTACTCTCACCTTTTTTCCCCCCCTGCCTTATTCACTTCCACTTCATAGACACTCTCTCTATTTTTTTCTCTTATTCTCTCATGAACCATCTCACTCCCTCTCTCCGTCCTTCCAACCCCTATCTCTAACCACCACTCTAAATTTGTTCTCTCCCCCTCGCTATTACTCTCTTTATCTCTAAGTCAAGACATAGGGAGAAAGAGAAAATGAGTGAGAGAAGGTGGGAGAGGCAGCAAGAGCATAAGAGAGAGGAGGGAGAGGAAACGGCGAATAGATTGATACTTTTAGTAAGAGAGAGGGAGCTATCTTCCAATCCCTCACTCAACACACATGCTATGTCTCACTGGATTGAAAAAATGAAGACAAGGAGAGAGAAAAAAGTTAATAAGCTAGGGTTGTAGAATGTGACCGAGAAAGAGACATTTTGAGATAGAGAGAATGAAGAGAGGTGGGCAAGCAAGAGCAACAGAGAGAGTTGGAGATAGATAAAGGGAGAAAGAGAGAGTGATAAAGAGAAGAGTGAAAGAAAGAGAAGAGAGAGTATGAGAATATTGAGTGGGAGAGAGGTGGAGAGTGAGGTAAGAGAGGCAGAGAGGGATTGAACAAGAAAGAGAAAGTGAGAGTGAACAATAGAGGGGGAAGTTAGAGAGGGAGAGAAAGAGAGGCCATATACCTTCAACTCTCACACACTTCTATTTAGAGTGAGAGAGTTGGGAAAGTGAGAGCAATAAAGGGAGAGGGAAAAGAGCAAGAAAGAGAAAGACAGAGAAAGGGTGGGGAGTGGGAGGGTGGGAGAAAATGAACAAATGAGATAGAATATGAAGCAGAAAAGTGAAAGAGTAATGGACAATTGTCTCTCTTTCCACATTGTCTCACTTTCCCTCTCTTTCTTTATCTCTTTCATCCTCCTCACCCCTCATTTCCCCTCCCTCCTTGTAACTCCCTCTCATTATCTATCTCCCCACCCTTCACTCACTTTTAGTCTCCCTTCAAAACTCTCACCCTCACCCTCGCCCTCTTTCTCTCTTTCACTCTTTCACTCTCTCTCCCTCTCTCACACTCTCAGTGTCTCTCTATCCTTTTCAACCTCCCCACATTTTTTCTTCCTTCTTTCTCTTTTTATAATTAATTTAAAAGGAGAAAAAGAAAGTAATGGACAAAGACAGAGGGAGAAAGAGGCAATGCGTGAGGAAAGGTGGGAGAGGCAGCAAGAGCATAAGAGAAAGAAGGGAGATAGTTTGAGAAAGAGAGAGGGAGCTATCTTCCAATCCCTCACTACACACATATACTATGTCTCATTGGATTGAGAGAATGAAGATAGGGAGAGAGAAAAAAATTAATAAGGGAGGGTTGTAAAATGTTACCTAGAAATAGACATTTTGAGATAGAGAGAGTGAAGAGAGGTGTGCAAGTAAGAGCAATAGAGACACTGGGAGATAGATAAAGGAAGAAAGATAGAGCGATAAGGAGAAGAGTGAAAGAAAGAGAAGAGAGAGAATGAGAATACAGAGAGAGAGAGGTGGAGAGTGAGGTAAGAGAGAAATTAAGAGAGAGAAGGATAGATAGAGAGGTAAAGAGAGTAATAGAGAGATTGAACAAGAAAGAGAAACTGAGAGTGAACAGAGAGGGGGGAGTTAGAGAGGGAGAGAAAGAGAGGCCATATACCTTCAACTCTCTCACACGTCTATTGAGAGTGAGAGAGAGTTGGGAAAGTGAGAGCATTGTAGGGAGAGAGAAAAGAGCAAGAAAGGGAAAGAGAGATGAGAAAGTGAGAGAAAGGGAGGGGTGAGCAAGGGTAAGAGAAAATGAACAAATGAGATAGAACATGAAGGAGAGAAAGTGAGAGAGAGAAATAAATATAAAAACAACAAGGGGAGAAGCAATAGTGAGGGATTGGGAGAGAAAGATAAAGAAAGAGAGGGAATGAGAAATAATTTAAAAAAGGGAGGGAGGGAAGGAAAGAAGGAGAGAGATTGTGAGAGAAAAAAGAGCTAGAGATAGATGAGAATGAGAGAGTGAAGAAGAGAGTGAGAGGGTGTGAGAGAAAGCAAGAGAGAGATGGGGAAAAAGATAAAG
>NW_018252243.1:0-743 GCF_001263595.1 Phalaenopsis equestris | reverse complement strand
GTTTCCAGCTCTCTCACACTCACTCTCCTTCCTTCCCCCATCTCCTCTCCCTCCCGTCTCTCTCATTGTCTCTTTTTCTCTCTTTTTTACTCTCTCTTCTATACCATCCACTCTCTCTTACCCTGCCCCCCTTTCTCCCTCTCTTTATTCTATAATCGTCACTTCTTTGGTTATCTTTTATCTCTCTCTCTCACTCTGACTTACTTTCTCATCTCACTTTTTACCTCTATTATTTGTGATGTAGAAATGAGGAAAAATAGAGAGAGAGAGCAAGATAAAGATACAGTGGAAAGAGAGGGAGGGGAAAAAAGTAGAAAGGGAGTGGAAGAGAGAAAGGTTGTTAGTATAAGAGAGATGGAGTTTGAGAGAAAGGAATAGAGAAAGATGAAGAGAGAAATAGTTAGAGATAGAAAGAGAGAGAGCGGTTGCCTTTCTCCCTCCCTCCTTCTTTCCCTTCATCATATCCTTACCACACTATCTCTTGTTTTCTCTCTATACCTTCTTTGTCTCTCATCATTTCCTCGCTCTCTCTCTCTTCCTCTCTCTTTCTCTAAAGTGAGCGAGAGAGTTATATCTCGTGTTTGTCTCTCTTTTAATCTCTTCATCCTTCACACCCCCTCTCACCTCTCTCTTGCACTCTCTGCCTCAGTCTAGTTCCTTCCCTTTCCATCTTTTTGCTTTCTCTTTCTCTTCTCCTCATTCTCTCTGTTTCTCTTCCACTCGCTCTCCGACCATCCCTCCTC
>NW_018252242.1:2755-6981 GCF_001263595.1 Phalaenopsis equestris | reverse complement strand
TATATATATATATATAAGGAGAGAGAACAGAGGAGAGAGAAAAAAAGTGACAAAATGAGCTTCTTACAGTGGAGGAGAACGAGCATCCCATAGAAGAGGTGAGGCTGACAGTGGATCCAACAGACAACCCAAAAATCCCTGCACTAACATTTCGCACATGGCTGATTGGTGTGACATCATGCCTGCTCCTCTCCTTCGCAAACATGTTCTTTGGCTACAGAACAAACCAACTCAGCATAGGATCAGTCTGCATACAGATCGTCGCACTTCCATTAGGAAGATTTCTATCAACAACGCTCCCAAAGAGAGAAATACGCCTCCCCCGAACAGACTGGTCATTCTCCCTAAATCCAGGACCTTTTTCAATGAAGGAGCATTGTCTCATCACTATTTTTGCGAGTGCTGGTGCGGGAGGTCTCTATGCGATTCACATTGTTACTATCGTGCGGGCATTCTACCATAGAATGATTCATCCCATGGGTGCCTTCCTTTTAGCACAAACCACACAGGTGAGGATGATATTTTGCATCAACAAATGCATTCTTGTTAGCTGATGCAATTTTGTTTTAAAAACTGACAGTTGGTTGGCTACGGTTTGGCTGGAATTTACCGAAAGTACTTGGTGGAATCTCCATATATGTGGTGGCCAGCAAACCTTGTTCAAGTCTCTCTTTTCAAGTAATATTTCTTATAATTTTGGACTACAGTTGAAGATTATCATATAGAATGTCCAACTAATTGCTCAACTAATGACTTTTATAGAGCGCTGCATCTAAAGGAGGAGAGAAAGAAGGGAACCATGACAAGGTTCCAGTTCTTCATAGTGGTCTTCATCACAAGCTTTGCATACTATACCATCCCAGGCTTCATTTTCCCTGCAGTCTCAACCATTTCTGTCCTCTGCTTGATCTTCAAGAAATCAATCACCATGCAACAGATTGGATCCGGATTGAAAGGACTTGGGCTTGGATCCTTCGGAATCGACTGGTCCACCGTCGCAGGCTTCCTTGGCAGCCCATTGGCCACACCTGCAACGGCAATCTTCAACATATTGTTCGGCTTTTTCATAGGGGTTTATGTGTTGATCCCAATTGGCTATTGGACCAACACTTACAATGCCAAACGATTCCCTATAATATCCTCTCATGTCTTCGATTACGCTGGCCATGCTTACAACACCACAAGAATCATAAACAGCGACACATTCACTTTAAATGTGGAAGAAGAAGAAAACTATAGTAAAATAAACATAAGCATTACTTTTGCTCTGCTCTATGGAATGAGCTTTGCATCTCTGACTGCGTCAATCATGCATGTTGCTCTTCATGATGGAAGGTATGTTTAAACAAAACTTAGGCTATATGTTAAAAAGCATATTTTAAGATTACTTATATTGCTAAATTTATTAGGAATATTTGGAAGATGTGGCAAAGTAGTAAAGAATATGCTAAGGAGAAGACAGAAGATGTTCACACAAGATTGATGAAGAGAAATTATGAGCCTGTGCCTCAATGGTGGTTCTATCTTCTTCTAGTAACGGTTATTGGGCTCTCCATCTTCACTTGCGAAAGGTTTCACATTCAACTACAGCTCCCATGGTGGGGAGTGTTATTTGCTTGCTTCATAGCTCTACTCTTCACATTACCTATTGGAGTGATTTTGGCTACCACAAATCAGGTAATGCTCGATGTATTATTATAAAAAAAATAAAATAAAATTATTATACTTAGTATATAAAGGAACGCTTATAATAATAAAATCATGATCATACTCATAAGAAGAATTTTCTTATTAGATCTTTTGTTTGGAAGACTTAATTTTTCTACTTAGTATGCAGGCACCTGGGCTAAATGTCATTACAGAGTACATTTTTGGTCTAATATTACCAGGAAATCCTATGGCAAATGTGACATTCAAAACATATGGAACCATAAGCATGTCCCAGGCACTTACCCTTCTCAGTGACTTAAACCTTGGACATTACATGAAAATCCCCCCAAAGTCCATGTTCATCGTGCAGGTAACTCAGCACAAGCGGAATTACTCCCATTCTAGAAACTTCAATTTTTCCAAGATGAATAAATCATAATATTTCAAATGATATAAATGTAGTCACATTCATTAACTGATCACATTCAGTTAACACAATTTTTGTCAAAAAATAGATCAATCATGTACAGCTCAATAATTAGCTCATGTTAATCCAGCACAAAATTCGCTTTTACTGTGAGTTCACTAACATGTCATAATATTTTGTTTGTGGCAAAAATAAAAGTTGACAGGCACAATGATAGCATCTTCAGTTTACTTTGCAACAGCATGGTTTCTTCTTGACACAGTAAAGCATATATGTGATCCAAAAAACCTTCCTGAAGGTAGCCCATGGACTTGCCCGAACGATGATGTCTTCTACAACGCATCCATAATATGGGGGCTGGTTGGTCCAGTGAGAATGTTTGGAAAACTTGGGCACTATTCAGCTCTGAACTTCTTCTTCTTATTTGGTTTACTGCTACCCATTCCCTTCTGGTTGCTGTCAAAGATCTTCCCAAGGAACAAACTGCTCAAATATATCCACATCCCCTTGATCATAGCGGGTGCAGGTGGACTCATTCCTACGCATTCTGTGAACTTCATCATGTGGGGTGCAGTGGGCGTTTTCTTCAATTATTATATCTATAAGAGGTATAAAGACTGGTGGGCAAGGCACACCTATGTAATGTCTGCGGCTTTAGATGCTGGAGTAGCATTTATGGGAATTTTCATCTTTTTCGCTCTACAGTTTAATGATATCAGCGGGATGGATTGGTGGGGAGGTGTTGCGGATGATTATTGCCCGCTTGCTGGTTGTCCTACAGCGCCTGGAGTGCTGGTTGAAGGTTGTCCGGCCATCAATTCCTAAGTAGTCTAGTTGTTAAGCCTCCATCAATTAATATGTTTTATTTAAAGTTATTTTGGTTGATGTATATAGTATTGGGTTGGTCCTAAATGTCCGATTTCAGAAATTTAGTATTGATAATATTGTGAAAGTTCATTTCTACAAAGGGGACAATTTATGAGCTATTGGGAATTTTTATGATGTATAAGTTCTTTAACCATTTTTAAATACTAGAAAAATTACACTTGTCCTAAGTGTACAGGTTGAATTTAAATTTACTTGCAAGTAATTTCAATGCTTTGCTGGCAAGAATGATTATGAAATAAGTAGAAGGGAAGGAGAGAAGCTCACAAATTTCATTATATTGCTAGAAAGAACATGACTTTTGTAAATTATTTGATTGGTCACGCTCATCCTTAACATCCTATTTATAAGCTAAGGTCTATGGCATAGCACTACCAAAAAATATATATATTTAATTAATGTAAGTAAAACAGCATAGAAAGGCTTATCAAGTGCTTATTTTAAAGTACACTAAGCTAATCTATGTGATAACATTAAATATGACACTTTTTATGTAAACGATAAATCATGTGAACTGCTGACTTCACATTTGATTGTTGATTTTTGCAAGTTGCCTGAACTCTTTTGGTGGGGGGTTGATGAGGTGGTTTTGCATAGCCTTTGGATAGAACAGCTTCAAATGAATGATCTCTAACAATATGGATTCGGCGGCAAATTTTGCAAATACGTTTGCAACTTTTGTCATGTATTTAATCTTGAAATGCCAACTAGCCTTGAACCAATTTCATGCTGATCGGTGAGACCAATCGAATTATTGGTATTTTGACATACATTTATAAGTTCTTCTATTCTTTTACTTAGAAATATCATGAAATTAGAAAATGAAGTACTCAAATCTATTTTCTTAAGTTGTCACATTGATTATGACTGATTATGTTGATTTGACATTTTCACAAAAGTTGTATCATGAAATTCTATGAATATAAACCTAAAGGAGGCCTCATGGGTGTTTTTGCCTATTCTTATTCTTTGCCTGGCTCAACAAGCCCTTTCAATTACTAAGGTGAAGCACTATGCAAAATCCAAGGTTAAAATCCCGCAAAAATCAAGATGTTCTCACTTTCATGATAAAAATGTTTAAGAAAAAAAGTTAAAAGTTCAAAAATAGATGAGGGGGATGGAAAAACTATTCAACACAAAACTCAATTCTCTTCCTAAAACAATAAATTGAAACCCGATAAAGCAAGGAGATTATCGATCCAAAGGTTCATGTTAGCCCTACAACTTTGTTGGATGTTCCGCAGATCTTGCAACTTCAATGAGC
>NW_018252242.1:0-1353 GCF_001263595.1 Phalaenopsis equestris | reverse complement strand
TATATATAATTTTTTTTCTGCAAAAGGAAATCTATATTTAACAGATGCTCAAATATCGATTTCCCAAACGCTTTTTGGTCCCATAACAAGAGCCCGCGACATATGCCTAAAATTTCAGAGCCCCCGCGCCACGGTTAGATCGAACCCTTGACCTGAGGGGACTTACAGTGACCCGACCACCAACAAGCCAAGGCTTGTGGCGCACACACAGACACACACTGCAAACACTGCAAACACTGCAAGTTGTTTGGACACCCGCGAGAGAAATGTTTCAGATTGCACACACAGTTGAGAACTAACAGTCAAAAGCAAGAACATGCTATTAGTGCATCTGAACGCGCTCCCAGCAAACCTGATGACAACCAACCTGAGAAGGGATTCACCACAAAAATAGTGTCTGCCCCTGGAAACCCTTCTCCTGACCATACTATAAGGGAGAATGTTCGGAACATGTTCGAACTGAAAATCAGGATAGTCCTGCAGCTTCATTCAGGAAGCATCAGATGCAGAGGTAACAATTCAAACTTCACATACACTGGAACCTATCGTTGTGGCAACGAATGTCCTTCATTCTACTGCTGTTCTAATATCTAATCAGACCGAGGATCACATGAGCCAGTATTCAGATGAAAAATGATAGGTTTACACTTCTCGGCAGAAGAATAAAGCTGGGGGCACACTTCAACTTGAAAACTTGATGGATGATACTTTGGTTACTCCTGACAATGACATGACACTTCAAAAACTAGAGGAAGAGGCATCACTAAACTGGCCCGTCCCTAGCTACTTTTTTTTGCATGTTTTAAATTTCTTGAGTCTCTCTGTATCCTTTTGTTAGGGTAGTACAGTACTTTGTATCGTATGGGTAGAATGTCATATTGAGAGACGCTCTGAGTTTGGTTAAGAATCTGCAAGTTTATTGGCTTCTCTGAGAGTATGAGACCATCAGATAGTGAATAAAGGTGGCAAACACATGATCTTCCTCTATAAGATGATATTATACCAAGGGCTACTGAAATTCCCAACACAAATATGAAATGTAACCAAAGAATCCATCTCAATTACTGAAGACCAAATCCTCAATCTCCTAGCAATTAGAAGGCTGTAATGAATAGCAGCAAGTTCTGAAAATTAGGCAGTAATAGAGCTCACAGGAGCAGAAAAGCTAAAAATGTATTTTCCTTTCCAATCTCTGAAAATTCTCCCAGCTCCAGCTGTCTCTTTCTTGAGACTCCCGTCCACATTTATCTTGACAAAAGGCCTACAAGGCTTAATCCAATGGACAAGCTTTACAATTTTTCTCCTCTTAGCAGCAGCTGTAACAATGAAATCAGATAGCCTTCCATTTGTTCC
>NW_018252241.1:0-3192 GCF_001263595.1 Phalaenopsis equestris | reverse complement strand
AATTTGTGACATCCGTTTTTGGTCTGCGAAATATTATATAAAAAAGCCAACAAGTTCCCCTATCTAACGTAAAAAAAAAAAAAGGGTTTATTTTATCTGGGTTCCAGGTTCCTTATAGAGTCAAACCCCTATAGTTAGTTACATCTTAAATGACTGGGAAAACTCTCGATTAAGATCAGGTGGTTTTGTTTTCAAGATTTCAAAGTTTAAGTCTTCACGATTGGACATGGGAAAATCAAATGGGAATGACTCAAAATAGGAACAATTATTTAAGGAATCCAAACAGAAGAAAAGTAGGGGATATCACGGATCTGGGAAAAACCCCAGTGAACTCCCAGCTATCTCATTGTTTGACTTTGTCTTTTGAAATAATTTAATTTTATATTTCAATCCTGCAAATTATTTAAGATTTAAGACTTATGTTTGCACAATATTGGATTGTGCAAATAGCCTAAAAAGATAGGAGAATTTACATTGTACCTAATTGTACAACAGAGTTGTACAGAAAGCCTAAAGAGTGATTCTATAGATTGTTATTTAAACTAAGGAAAGTGTATAGTGCTAAAGAAGGTGATAGGTGATGTGAAGATGTTTTGTTGTTGCAGATCCACCTTAAAGTTGTTCCTCATCGTGCTGCCCACGGTATTCGCTCCAAGCTCCTCGTAGTAGCACCTCCTGGTTTAGTTTTGGTTTTGAAAATGCCCCTAAACACTAGGTTTTCCTAAACTAATGCATAGTATGAAAACTAAGCAATAAAACATGCAATGTGAAAAAAAAGTAACAATCTACTGTACAGTAAAGAGGAAAGACAGTATAACGTGCTGAAATAAGTGTATAACATGCTATAAAGAGTAGAATAACATGCTGGGAAAATAGTATAACAGGATATGAAAACAATATAACATGCTTTGAGATAAAATGTTGTAATATAAATTAAACCTGTACACCTGATAGGTTCATTGCTCCTTTAAATTTAGCTATTATTTGCTGTGCAAAAGGGAAAAACATGACCTGAAAAAGACTTGAGAGAAACATGTAAATCGTAGGAAAAAGACAAACAAATAAAATAAAATACAATATCACATATAAAGAACTGAGAATATGAAATTTATATGTGATATTGGGATGTCCCCAGTTGCTAGGAGGATTTGAGTGTAAGACAAACTCAAGTCCCGGAGCACTGAGTTTCAGTTTTGGTCAAGTTAATGTAAGAATTTCATTATTTGATCTAATTAAATCAGTCATAAATCACAATCTAGTGCGCCATCGTGCCTAGTGTCCTAGTTATCTCATGAACTGGGGTCAGATGTCTGACTTCTTAGGTTTATTTGAAAATTAAGATGATAAACTCTCTCTTAAGGTGTGTTAGCTCACCATCAGGCTCCTAGAACTTAAGGGGTAAACCTATAATTTTGGCAAAAGGATTGTGAAGTGTGCTTCAAGTTTAATTAGAACAATTGAATTTAAGTTTATTCGAAATTTAAGGTACCTAAGTGCAGGTCAACTAATCTTTCCAATCCATGTCCCTAATTGCTACCTAAACTCTCACTTCCTTCCAACCTCTAAATATTCTTCAAATTTACAGTTTTATCTTTCATATGCAAAAAAAGAACGGTAGATGATTCGCTATTCTATCCCCTTTAGGTTTTATCGTCTCGAAGATACAAATCTTATTTTTAACTTTCTCTCCCTTTCTCTTTCTCTCATATTTCCCTTAAGACTGTGAATCATTTCTGAATATAATTAAATTGGAAATGCTCATTTTTTAACTTGACCGTTAAAAAAAAAGAAAACAAAAACGAACGAAAAGAAGACCGACATTTTTAAAATCAAGCCAAATCAGTGAAGCTTAAAATAAAATCATGAATGTATCGGTTTAAAACGTTTAAATTCGTTAAAAAGAAAATGATCGGATCCATCCCGAAAATGTTATTTTTTCCAAGTGGCAATTTTATGGATTTTCAAACCCCTTTATGAATCCAACTTGATATTAATCTCAAAATGAAGCTTCAAGAGCCTTTTACATTTCATCAAATATAAGAAAACAATCCATAGAGAACATCCTTCTATACTTCCAAATATCATACCATTATCAAAAACTTTCAACTTCAACTTTAATAAAAAACTCTTTCCATTTTTATATCTCACAATTATGAAATTGTCCATATAAATATTCGTAATCAAAACAATAGAAAGAGATAATTACCAATCCAATTTATCCCACTAAAAGGTCATGAGTTAAAATTCACAGGTAAGCAACAAAAATCACAACCAACCCCTCAAAATCCAGTTCACGGGTAGGGCAGCATGAAGGAGAGCCACGGGTAAGGTAGCCTGAAAGGGAGCTCACATATAGAGCAGCAAAAATCACAACCAAACCTTCAAACTCCAGCTCATGGGTAAGGCAGCCTGAAAGGAAACTCACGGGTAGGGCAGCAAACCAAAACCAAACTCCAAATCTAGCTCATGGATAAAGCTAGTCCGAGGACAGTCCTAAAGGCTATGAACACCAAGTGAGGTTCACGGCTAAACAGCAAACCAAAGCCTATTAAACCAAGAAAACCACCAAAACATCATCTCAACAAGGCCAACTCAAACCCAACAGGAAGGGGAAAACTAAGCCCCAAGGAATGATCTACACAGTAAAACATTTCAACCAACATTTCAGCCCCCATAAATCATCAAAAGGAGCCCAAACCGAGCCCATCACAAAGGGGCAAACTAAACCGAGCCCATCACAAAGGGGCAAACCAAATCCAACGAAAAGGGAGCAAAACAGAGAAGTATTCCAGATAGATCAAACTCACTAAATGGGTCCAATCAAAGCCATAAAAATCAGATTCCATGAAGCTAAAACCGAGCCCAAGAAAAGGGCAAACCTAGTCCAATACATGGGGCAAAATAGGAAGCATAAAATGAGCCCCCAAACATATCTTTCAATAGACATAAAACAATTTCTGGCATATACTCTAGTAAGGGGCAGCAAGAGAAGCATGAAATGAACTCTAAACATATTTTTCCAACTCATAAAATAATTTCCTACCGAGCCCAAGACCATGGCCAACCGAGCCTCAAACATAATTTTTCAACTTTTAAAAGTAATTTCCAGCATATATTTCAACAAAGGGCAGCAAGAGAAGCAAGTTGTGAGCCTCAAATATAATTTTTCAACTCTTAAAAGTAATTTCCAGC
>NW_018252240.1:68938-71458 GCF_001263595.1 Phalaenopsis equestris | reverse complement strand
TTGAGGTACAGAGCTCTTTCATTTTAAACTATGAAGATTATGGGGTCAGTTTCATTTCATACTTCAACATCCTTCCGAAGCGGGCGACAGGATTTCTATTCCGATGACCGACAGTTTCTTACGGGCAACCCCGCAAAAAACCAATCCCATAAATAACGCCGACACCAACTAAAGATCCAAATTTAAATTGTCTTCTGCCCAATTTTCTAGAATTGTGTGCTACATTTAAATACGATGGTGTTTAATATGATGCCATAAGTCTTAGGTTTTTTCCTTTCTCACTAAGGGATAAAGCTAAGATGTGGTTGAATTCATTAGCACCCGAATGTATAAGAACTTGGGGTGATTTAGCACAAAAATTCCTTGCTAAATATTTTCCATCATAAAAAACTACAAAGCTTAGAAATGATATTACATCTGTTAATCATTTTGAAGGGGAATCTATTTATGAAGCATGATAAAGATTTAAATAACTCTTTTGAAAGTGTCCACACCATGCTATACCAGATTGGTTAATATACCAAACTTTTTATGATGGATTAATTGGTTCTCTTAGATCTATTATCGATGCCGATGTTGGTGGTTCATTGATGTCAATAACATTTCATGACGCTTATGCTTTAATTAAAGAGATGTCTACCAAAAATTTTTAATAGCCTTTTGAGAGAGTGAATCCAAATTAAGTAAGCAACATTCATGAAGCTGATGCATTTACTATGTTAACAAATCATGTTGTTGCAATTTTAAGGAAGTTAGATCAATTTGGAATGAATTTTTCTCAACCAATTTCCATGATTGAAGAAAATTCATTAGGCCAAATGGTAGATTCTCAAGCATCATTAGAAACTTTGAATGCCATAAATAATAAGCAAAATAACCCATATTCCAATTATTATAACCCAGGGTGCAAGAACCATCCCAACTTTAATTGGAATAATAATTCAGGTGGTAATAATCAGCAATGGGGGAACAACCAAGTAAATGCATTTGGAAACCGGAACAACCAAGGGAATAATAATTATAGATCTACTTATCCTCCAGGTGTCAACAGTAATACACGATTTAAGGATAAGAAGTTGTCTATAAAAGAAGTAGTGTTACAAATGGGTAATCAGTTACAAAGAATTAGAAATATTGAGAATCAAATTGAGAATCAACTTGAGCAAATCACAAGTTCATTAAGTAATAGATCCCAAGGAACACTTCCTAATAATACTGAATCAAATCCATTTCCTCAGAGACTTTGATAACAGAAGTTGGACCAGCAATTTTCAAAATTTATAGAAATATCTAAGAAGCTTACAATCAATATTCCATTTACTGAAGCCTTAGAACAAATGCAAAGCTATATAAAGTTTATGAATGATAATCTCAACAAAAAAAGGCAATTTGAAGACAATGAGACTGTTGCACTCAGTGAGGAGTGCAGTGCTATAATTCAGAAGAAACTTCCTGAAAAACTTAAAGATCTTGGTAGCTTTATAATTCTATGTGCAATAGGAGACAGATTTTATGGGAAAGCTTTATGTGATTTAGGTGCAAGCATTAACCTTACGCCATTATCAATATTTAAAAGATTGGGATTAGGAGAAATAACCCCTACTACTATAACTCTACAACTAGCAGATCGTTCAATAACCTATCCTAAAGGAGTTATAGAGGATGTCCTAGTGAAAGTGGATCAATTTATCTTTCCTGTTGATTTCATTGTGCTAGAAATAGAGGAAGATAAGAGATACCAATCATTTTGGGGAGACTTTTCCTAGCCACAGGAAGAGTAACGATAGATGTGCATAAAAAAAGGGAATTAACAATGCGTGTCAATGATCAAACTATTACTTTTAACATTTCAAAATTAATGAAATACCCTGCGAAAGGTAAGGATGATGAATGTTATAGAATGGATGTTACAAGATGTCTGAGCGAATGCCATTTCAAGACTACTTATGAAGAAAAATCTGAAGAAAAATATTTGGAACACGAGCAAGAAGAGGAATTAGATCAATGTGTAAACCTTTTTAAAGAAGATTCAAGTTACGTTCACAAAAGTTTTGAAATTTTGGACACGATAGACAAAGATAAATCATTTTATCCATTTATTGAAAAACCTCCAGAACTTCAGTTGAAATTACTTCCTGAACATTTAAAATATGCCTTTTTTAGGATTTCCCTCTACTTTACCTGTTATAATTTCCTTGAAGTTAACAAAGTAAGAAGAATAACAACTGATGAAAATTTTGAAAAATTTGAGAAAGCCTTCGGATGGACATTTGCTGATATTAAAGGAACCAATCCTTTAATTTATATGCTTAGAGTTAGATAAAAAGATCAACAGGAACTAAGAGCTGATCCACAAAGGAGATTAAATCCTGTTATGAAAGTGGTTGTTAAGAAAGAAATTTTAATGTGGTTAGATGCATACTCTAGATGTTATACTACCCTATTTTAGATAGTGCATGAGTTAGTCCAATTCATTGTGTTCCTAAGAAAGGAGGAGTAATTGTGACTGTGTAACTGTAA
>NW_018252240.1:68488-68913 GCF_001263595.1 Phalaenopsis equestris | reverse complement strand
AATGAGTTAATACCTACTAGACAAGTTACAGGGTGGCGAATATGCATTTATTATAGAAAATTAAATATTTCCACTCATCTTGCCACTAGGAAAGATCATTTTCCACTACCCTTTCTAGATCAAATGCTGGATAGACTAGCTAGGCATAAATACTTTGGTTTACTGGATGGATATACCGGTTGTCACCAAATTTAAATATCTCCTGAGGAAGAATAGAAAATAACATTTACAAGTCCTTATGGTACTTTTGATTTTAGAAGAATGTCCTTTAGTTTGTGTAATGCCCCTACTACATTTCAAATGTATGATGATAATTTTTTGTGATTTAATTGAAAAAGAGATTGAAGTCTTTATGGATAACTTTTTAGTGTTTAGAACTTCATTTGACTCATGTTTAGAACATTTATCTAAAGTTCTTAAGCACT
>NW_018252240.1:67191-68466 GCF_001263595.1 Phalaenopsis equestris | reverse complement strand
AAACTGTGAAGAAACAAATTTAGTCCTTAACTGGGAAAAATGCCAATTTGTGGTAGGAGGTGAAATTGTATTAAGTCATCAAATATCAAAAAATGGTATGGAAGTAGGTCTTGGTAAAATTCAAGTGATCACTAATTTACCTTATCAAACAAATGTAAGGGAAATTATGAGTTCTTAGGACATGCCGGATTATACAGGCGATATATTAAGGACTTTTCTAAGATTGCTAAGCCTTTATGTCATTTACTGGAGAAAGTTGCAATTTTTAATTTTGATGAGGAATGCCTAAGAGATTTTAAATTATTAAATGAAAAATTAATCATTACACCAATTATAGTTTCACAAAAGTGGGAAAAAGCTTTTGAACTTATGTGTGACGCAAGTGATTATGCTATTGGAGCTGTTTTAAGACAAAGATATGATATAATTTTAAATGTTATTTACTATGCTAGTAAAACTCTTATTGAAACTCAAATTAATTATTCAACAACTGAAAAAGAGTTATTAGCAATAATATATGCCTTTGATAAATTTAGATCATATTTGATTGGAATTCATTGTATAGTGCATATAGATCATTCTACTATTTAGTACTTAATGGAAAGAAGGATGCTAAACCGAGATTTATAAGATGGATTCTTCTTTTACAAGAATTTGTACAAGAATTTGATTTTGATTTTACAAGAATTTGATTTTGAAATAGTAGATCAGAAAGGAACTAAAAATAAAATTTTTGATCATTTGTCCATGCTTGAATTAGAAAAACCACTCTATTTTGCAAAAGAAATTAATGAACATTTTCCAGATGAAAAACTGTTCACTGTAAATAAGTGATATTAAACTTTATTGGCATGTTCTGTGGTATGCCCAAATTGTGAACTATATTGTTAGTGATATTAAACCATTTGGAATGACATACCAACAAATGAGGAAATTTATTTCTGAAGCTAAGACTTATTTTAGAGATGACCCATATTTATGCAAATAAGGAAAGGATATGATCGTTCAAAGATGTCTACCATTAGAAGAAACTCATGAAATTATCCAAAAATGTCATAATTCTGGTTTTGGGGGACATTTGGTGTTGATAAAACAACATACAAAATTCTACAATCTGGATTTTATTGGCCTACAATTTTTAGAGATGTTAATGCTTATATCAAAACTTGTGATAGATGTCAAAGAGTAAGAAATATTTCTAGAAGAAATGAGATTCCCCTCAATTATATGTTAGAAGTTGAAATATTTGATATTTGGGGATATTAGATTTCATGG
>NW_018252240.1:64262-67131 GCF_001263595.1 Phalaenopsis equestris | reverse complement strand
ACTATGTATCCAAATTGATAGAAGACGTTGTTTTATCTCGATGTGATGCTTATGTGATGCTCAAAGAATGTGATGCTCAAAGAGTTGCAAAGTTTTTGAAAACAAACATATTTTGTAGATTTAGGATGCCGAGAGTTATCATTACTGATGGGGGAATTCATTGTAGAAATGCCGTTATGGAGAAGTTATTAAGGAAATATTATATAAATCATAGGATTGGTACTGCTTATCTTCCTCAGACAAATGATTTGGCTAAATTATCCAATTGAGAAATTAAAAGAATTATGGAAAAATCTGTGAATCCAACAAAAATGGATTGGTCAGTCAAACTTGACTATGCTTTGTGGGCTTATAGGACTACATATAGAACTCTTATAGGAATGTCCCCATATTGGCTAATATTTGGGAAAGCTTGCCACTTACCAGTTGAACTTGAGCATAAAGCATATTGGGTTATAAATAATTCAATTATAATTTAAAATATGCTGGTGACAAAATATTGTTACAATTAAATGAGCTTGAGGAGATAAGGAATGAATCTTATGAGCGTGCTAAGAATTATAAGGAAAAGATGAAAATGTGGCATGATTGAAAGATTCTTACTAAAAATTTTCAGCCAGGGCAACAAGTTTTGCAGGGCAACAAGTTTCAGCCAGGGCAACAAGTTTTGCTATATAATGCAAGGTTACGATTATTTCCAAGCAAACTTAATTCCATTTGTTGTGATAAAAGTTTATCCTTATGGAGCTGTGAATATTAAAGATCCTAATTCTAAGAAAATTTTTAAAGTGAATGGACATAGACTGAAACCTTACTATATAGAGGATCAGCATCAATATAATGATGAAATGATGTTGGGTCAACCGGAATGAGCACTGGTTACGTCGGGCTGACGACGTAAAACCAAGCGCTTTGTTGGACGTAACCCATATTTATCAGTGTGTTTTTTCTTTGATTCTTGTTTTGAGTCTGATTAAGAAATTTAGGGTAGTATTTTTTAGTTAATTATGTGCTAGTAATGATTTTTAGACTTTATTTAGTGACCTAAACATGTTAGAATGAGCATTTGGACGTTAAGTTGACTGGTGCAAAAATGTGCGGCGCTTAGGCACGACAATTTAATCACATGTACAAATTTCCATTTCTAGAAGGTGTAACTACAATTTAGTTGGACGAAACGTGTCTTGGCGTTTCTAGTCATGCTTAGAGGTTATGAGGGGGACTTAGGTTTATAAATAGAAGGGGTTTGTGAAGGAACTTTACCCGGGATTATTTTTAGCCCTAAAAGTCTAAGAAAGAGAGAGATTTAGAGAAAATGTCTACATGAGAGATGGAATTGAAGAAGAAGGAAGAAGCCATGAGGAAGAAGTTCATTAGTCAAAGTGCAAAGGAGATGTATAACGGTTTCTTAGTCGTTAGTATTGAAGGGATATCAGAGAAGATCAACAAGATGAAGAATACTATATTTCTATTAGAGACTAAGGTGCTTGAATTGCATGCTCATCTAGAACATATTGGGTGGCAACTTAAGATGCAATTCAGCCATACCAGTTATATAGAGGAAGCGGATAAGGCGATGTTCCTTAAGAAAAGGTGGATCGAAGATGATAGTATTAGAGCTCGCCACCACCGTCCTTTTATCAAATCTATATTCCTGGAGAGACTATTGAGAGAGAAGAATTCGCTTTGTCTAATGAAGACTGAAATTAAGTTAAGTGTTAGGAATTTTTTGTTTGGATTCATGTTTTTAAGTGTATTTGTGTTTATGTCTTATGTTTAGTGTTTGTGTCACTTATGTGTTTAATTGTAAATGTGTGTGAAGTGTTTTGTACTTAGAAAAATTATCTCATCCAAGACTATTTGGAGAGAGAACCAATTGTTAAATGCCTTTGTACTTGTTTGTGAATTAATATAAGTTTGTTTTTGTGAAAATTTGTGTTATTCTTAGCCTCGAATTGAATTAATTATTATGGAGATTTTTGAGAAAGAAGGGAGTTATAGAAGTAAAAAATAGTCATTTAAGTGTTATGAGATTGATTTAAATTGGAAGTTTAGTTTAGTGATTTAAACTTAATTTTTAAAGTTATTTTAAGGAATTTATCAAATTTGTAGAATGACACCAAGAATGAAAAGGAGCAGAGGAAAGAGCTCGTTTGAGTCGAGCAAATTTATCAGTTCAAAAGCTCAGGATTGATATAGTGACGCTCTACAGTCACAAAAATTGATTCAGGAGCGATGTTTTAAGAGACCAGGTGGAGAAGTAGAAGACCTGATAGTCCGCCGACATTAGGAACAGTTCTGTTGTTTCTCTGCTGTCGTAGTGATTTCTGTTGTGAGGGAGTTTTATGCAAATCTCCCAGAGGCTAAGGACGATCAAGTTATGGTTCGAGGGAAGTTGGTACCTTTTATTCCAGAGGTAATCAAATTATTTTACCATTTACCACTAGAGACTTTGTGTTTTTATGCAAATTATAGTCCTACGGATGCAGAGTTAGATGAGATTATTTCAAACTTGACTATTGGGAGAGGACTTTGGAAGATTACCAATGAGAGGAGAGTAAATTTCCCAACTTCACGGTTATGTACACCTTTAAAGGCATGACACTATTTCATTTATGCTTGTCTGCTTCCAACCAATCATCTCAGTGAAGTGACCAGAGAGAGAGAGAGCAACGTTGAATTATTATATTCAGGAGGAAAAACCCATCAACAAAGAGGCTTTGATCTATCACACTATCATTAGTTCTGCTACAGTTGCTACTACTACAGGTATGGGTTTTTCTTCCTTAATATTTTCTTTATGCAAGCAGGCTGGAGTAAAGAATGATATTTGGGAGGAAGTTCTGTTACCTCTAAAGCCCATCACGAA
>NW_018252240.1:51673-62117 GCF_001263595.1 Phalaenopsis equestris | reverse complement strand
GATTCTTACTAAAAATTTTCAGCCAGGGCAACAAGTTTTGCTATATAATGCAAGGTTACGATTATTTCCAAGCAAACTTAATTCCATTTGTTGTGATAAAAGTTTATCCTTATGGAGCTGTGAATATTAAAGATCCTAATTCTGAGAAAATTTTTAAAGTGAATGGACATAGACTGAAACCTTACTATATAGAGGATCAGCATCAATATAATGATGAAATGATGTTGGGTCAACCGGAATGAGCACTGGTTACGTCGGGCTGACGACGTAAAACCAAGCGCTTTGTTGGACGTAACCCATATTTATCAGTGTGTTTTTTCTTTGATTCTTGTTTTGAGTCTGATTAAGAAATTTAGGGTAGTATTTTTTAGTTAATTATGTGCTAGTAATGATTTTTAGACTTTATTTAGTGACCTAAACATGTTAGAATGAGCATTTGGACGTTAAGTTGACTGGTGCAAAAATGTGCGGCGCTTAGGCACGACAATTTAATCACATGTACAAATTTCCATTTCTAGAAGGTGTAACTACAATTTAGTTGGACGAAACGTGTCTTGGCGTTTCTAGTCATGCTTAGAGGTTATGAGGGGGACTTAGGTTTATAAATAGAAGGGGTTTGTGAAGGAACTTTACCCGGGATTATTTTTAGCCCTAAAAGTCTAAGAAAGAGAGAGATTTAGAGAAAATGTCTACATGAGAGATGGAATTGAAGAAGAAGGAAGAAGCCATGAGGAAGAAGTTCATTAGTCAAAGTGCAAAGGAGATGTATAACGGTTTCTTAGTCGTTAGTATTGAAGGGATATCGGAGAAGATCAACAAGATGAAGAATACTATATTTCTATTAGAGACTAAGGTGCTTGAATTGCATGCTCATCTAGAACATATTGGGTGGCAACTTAAGATGCAATTCAACCATACCAGTTATATAGAGGAAGCGGATAAGGCGATGTTCCTTAAGAAAAAGTGGATCGAAGATGATAGTATTAGAGCTCGCCACCACCGTCCTTTTATCAAATCTATATTCCTGGAGAGACTATTGAGAGAGAAGAATTCGCTTTGTCTAATGAAGACTGAAATTAAGTTAAGTGTTAGGAATTTTTTGTTTGGATTCATGTTTTTAAGTGTATTTGTGTTTATGTCTTATGTTTAGTGTTTGTGTCACTTATGTGTTTAATTGTAAATGTGTGTGAAGTGTTTTGTACTTAGAAAAATTATCTCATCCAAGACTATTTGGAGAGAGAACCAATTGTTAAATGCCTTTGTACTTGTTTGTGAATTAATATAAGTTTGTTTGTGTGAAAATTTTTGTTATTTTTGAAAATTTGTGTTATTGTGAAAATTTGTGTTATTCTTAGCCTCGAATTGAATTAATTATTATGGAGATTTTTGAGAAAGAAGGGAGTTATAGAAGTAAAAAATAGTCATTTAAGTGTTATGAGATTGATTTAAATTGGAAGTTTAGTTTAGTGATTTAAACTTAATTTTTAAAGTTATTTTAAGGAATTTATCAAATTTGTAGAATGACACCAAGAATGAAAAGGAGCAGAGGAAAGAGCTCGTTTGAGTCGAGCAAATTTATCAGTTCAAAAGCTCAGGATTGATATAGTGACGCTCTACAGTCACAAAAATTGATTCAGGAGCGATGTTTTAAGAGACCAGGTGGAGAAGTAGAAGACCTGATAGTCCGCCGACATTAGGAACAGTTCTGTTGTTATTTTTCTGCTATGGCAGTTATATCTGTTGTGAGGAAGTTCTATGCAAATCTCCCTGAAGCTGAAGACAATCGAGTTATGGTTCGAGGGGAAGTTGGTACCTTTTATTCCAGAGGTAATCAAATTATTTTATCATTTACCACTAGAGACTTTGTGTTTTTATGCAAATTATAGTCCTACGGATGCAGAGTTAGATGAGATTATTTCAAACTTGACTATTGGGAGAGGACTTTGGAAGATTACCAATGAGAGGAGAGTAAATTTCCCAACTTCACGGTTATGTACACCTTTAAAGGCATGACACTATTTCATTTATGCTTGTCTGCTTCCAACCAATCATCTCAGCATCTCAGTGAAGTGACCAGAGAGTGACCAGAGAGAGAGAGAGCAACGTTGAATTATTATATTCAGGAGGAAAAACCCATCAACAAAGAGGCTTTGATCTATCACACTATCATTAGTTCTGCTACAGTTGCTACTACTACAGGTATGGGTTTTTCTTCCTTAATATTTTCTTTATGCAAGCAGGCTGGAGTAAAGAATGATATTTGGGAGGAAGTTCTGTTACCTCTAAAGCCCATCACGAAGGTGAATGTGAAGTCTTATTATGAGCATTTGATTTTTGGCTCGAGAGGAGGATTCTCTAAAAGCTATGAATTAGAGACGGTTGCTGCATCTACCTCTGCTGCATCCTCGTCTAGACCATCTACTTCACGTGCTTCTACACTAGAGGTGATTCTACTAAGACTCAGAATGAGTTATTGCAGAAGATGATGGATAATATCAATTTTACCGTTGGAAAGGTTCAAAATTTAGAGTGTTTTGCATATCATACTAATAGTTATAATAGAAGGAAGAGTGATTATAAAGAGAAACTCCACTCATCTTTGGAGAGCCTGATTAGAGGTGATCTAGGAGTGCAATTTCCTCCATATCCTCGATATCCTGATTATGAACCTGCAGAAATGTTGTACAGTGGTGACTCTGAGTATGAAGGGTAGAGCTGAGTGATTCATTTTATGTTGAAATATGATATGAACTATGTGTTTTGAGCTTGCTACATTTGCATTTGTGTGTTGTTTTGGACTATGTTTTGTTTTGGGCCTTTATGTTTTCTTATTATTATGAAGTTTGTGGTAGTTAATATTTTATTTTTAAATTTTAGGGTAGTAATTGTGGTTTTGTGTTTATTACTGTGATTTAGTTAGTTTAGAACTTAACTTAATTTCATATCCGTTATAAAGTAGAAAATCTTGCTAGCTTAGATCTAAGACTTGAAATTCAGAAACTACTGCTCCGTATTTCTCTTTTATCATGTTAGTGTGTTGTTTGCTTTTATACCTACTGTTTAGAAGTCTATTTGAATCTCTACATGCTAAACTAAAATAAAATGCTAGAAAATTTGGTCAAAATTAATATTACTCTTGTCTTTAGTTTTATACTTGTATAATTAGGATGTAAAAATTCCTGTTAGCATCTTATTTCAATTTTGATTTCCTGTCTATATAATTATATGATGCTAAACTGTTTAATCTGTTAAAAATTCAAAGTTTAGGGGAGGGATGAAAAATATTTACAAAACTATAATTTTATTTGTTCTCAAATATACTACAAGTTAATTTGATTTTAAAAGAAAAATTGATTATGTATATGAAGTTATATTAGGGAATTAAAATTTGATTTTAGAAATGAGTACAAAAATTTAGTTAAAATTTTAAGTAATGAAGAAAAACTCTAAGTTAAAAATTTTAAGTATAGAAAATGATTAATATAAGTGACTATCTTTAGTAAGAAAAATTGTATTTTTGAAAAATTTAGATAATTTAGACTTTAATTTTCAATAATTAAATTTATTTTATTAAAATAATTTTCAAAACTATTATTATATTTATAATTTATTTTATTAAAATGATTTTCAAAACTATTATTATATTTATAAGTAAAAGTTTTATATCAAGACTTTACTTTTGGAAAGGAGAAGTGGAATTCAAAAACATTAAAGGCCTATCCAGATATATTAATCGTTGCCTGAAAAGTAAAAAGAAAAAGAAAAAGAAAAGGAGAGAAAAGAAAAAGAAAAGAAATGTAAGGGAGGAGAAGCTTGAGGATTAGTGCCTAATCAAAAATTGGTTCTGCATTTAATCTTTTTAAAGTATAAGACATGATAAAATCTTAAGCATATAAATATAATATAATAAGTAAAATTATTTCTAATAAAAATTTTTAAGTAGAGAAAAAAAACGAACTAAATTTTAAGAATTAGAGAACTTACAATATTTATGAATTAGATAGGAACTCAGATTTTCATAGTTCTTAACATTAATAATTTTCAAACTTTAAGTTGGTCTCATTTACTAATTATTTTTTCTAAATTGGACTACTATATTTATAAATCTAAATTTTAGTAACTCCTAAAGAAACTCATATACATATCATAAGTTGGACTACTATATTTCTAAATCTAAATTTTAGTAACTCCTAAAGAAACTCATATACTATATTTCACATTTGGTTTTTAAAGATTGAAGTGTCACTTGAGGACAAGTAATATTTTAAGTTTGGGGGATTTTGATACACCTAAAATATAGTATTCTTAGACACATTTTTATGCCTATTTTTTAGATATTGTGCTTTAATGGAAGGTATTTTTTGTGTTTTTCTTGCCGATGCAAGTAAAAATGGAAAAATTGCTTAAAGGAGTGAAAAAGAATCAAATTTGGACCAAAAAGGTAAAAAATTGTGCAAAAGAGTTTTGGCGCCTAAGCGCCAGATCCACCACTTAAGCTCTAGTTAAAAATGGAAGGCTGCGCCTAAGCGTCGGGTCCCTGTGCTTAAGCACTAGTGGCAGTTACTAGACGAGTAAAATTGGTCTTCACAAATTTCAAAGAGGTTTTTCAGGTAAACATTGGCTTAATAGGTGGTTGTAACCACCATAGATGAAAATTATCATGAAAGGATGTGTCTCTTGGGAAAATACATCAAATCAAAACACATTTTGAAGAGATCCTAAGGCAACTCTTGGAAAACTATAAAAGAAAGAACAGAGGACTTAGAAAAAGGTCCTGAAAATATTAGCAAGTTTTGAAAGTTCTTCTCTGGGGAGTTAGTTCGGAGAGATTTTCAGGAACCACTTTTTTTTATTTTATCCTTTTTGTTATTTTGCTTTTAGTGATTGTAAAAGAGAAGATATTCAAAGGAACTTCAAGAGTTTTGTGGAGGACTTGAGATAAGTTTTTATCTTCTTATTTTAGACTACTTTTAGTTTTAATCGAGACATATTGTTGGTTTGACAATGATTTCTTCTCTTAAACTAAAGTGTGATTTTATTTTCTCCATAGATTTTGTGTAGTTTTCTTTATATTTCTTCTTAAAATGATAAGTAATTAAGTTTTGGATGGAAGTTGTGGAGAGTATTGATCTTTAATATTGGAAGAAATTGCGATGATTTAAATCTATGCATTTCATTTACTTCTTGATTTGACCAATCCAGATGTTAAAATTTGTTGTGAGAACATGTAAGAACTGGGTTGATATTGTTTCAGTCAACCATTAGAAGGAATCACATGAGGTTGTATGAATGAGAATGTAGTTCATATGATTGAGTGCAAATAAATAGGAAAATATTCATTGATGGGTGTAGAGTTCAAGGACTTTAAAATGACAGGTTAAATCCCCCAAGTTGGTTTATTATTTTAGGTTATGATACGAAAATGTTAGCCCCCAGGTGGAGGGAATCGAGGGATCTATAGAATGAGAGCTAGTATCTTCCCTGCCTAGCCGTTCTTCAGAACTATTCAAACTTTAAATTATCCAATGTTTTTTATAGCATCTCTAGTAAGTGTAAAGAATATTATTGCTCTTATTTGACACAGGACAATTGCATACTTCCACAAAAAAAGTCTTATACTTATTATTGTTTCATGATAAGAAGAAAGATATTTTCATATTAAGAACTTTTCTTCTACAAAAATTTTGGTTATATTTTTACTGTTTTGTTAAAGTATTAAAAAAATACAAAAAATAATTAAATTTTAAATTCCTACAAAAATCATTTTTAGTTTAAGTAATTATCTTTTTAAAAATTGAAAAACTTTCTTAAAAGTTCATATTGCATAATCTTGCCTGTGGGTTTGATATTCAGGTCATAATCAAATTCTAGACTTAATCAGAAAAGTCCTATATTACTTGAAAAGAGTACTTGCGTAGTATCCCAATATAAATATATATAATATAAAAAGTTAAATTTTTGTTTTTCTTCAAGATCAAGTTTTTTGTTTTGTTGAAAAATAAGAAAATAAAAGTGAAAAATACCATCAGAACTATTGTTATATTGTGCATAGGCCATTGAGTCGGGATCAAGTTTTTGGTGACGTTGTCGGGGAAGAAAACTAAGTAAATTTCTAATTTTAGAAAGTTTTATTTAAACTTTAAATTTTGTATCTTATTTTGTATGTTTTATTTTATTTTATTTTATGTTAGTGTATGCGTAGTTCAGGTTCTGAAGGACTAGGTGCCCTACGATTTGAATTAGAAAGAACTATTAGGAAAATCAGAAAAACCAAAAAAACTAAAAATCTTGAAAAATCAAAAAAAATTATAGAAATGGCAAACCAAAATAATCAAAATGCTGAAATACATCAAGAGTTTAAACCTTTAAGAGATTATGCCAACCCTTCTGTTGATGAACTTCATTGTAGTATTCAAAAAGCTACTGTAGTGGCTAATTAATTTGAGCATAAACCTGCTATTATCCAAATGATATCAAATAATCAGTTTCAGGGATCACTAACTGAAGATCCAAATTTACATCTTTCCAAATTTCTAGAATTGTGTGCTACATTTAAATATGATGGTGTTTTAGATGATGCCATAAGACTTGGGTTATTTCCTTTCTCACTGAGGGATAAAGTTAAAATTTGGTTGAATTCGTTAGCACCTGAATCTATCAGAACTTGGGGTGATTTAGCACAAAAATTCCTTGTTAAATATTTTCCACCATAAAAAAAATGCGAAGCTTACAAATGATATTACATCTTTTAATCATTTTGAAGGGAAATCTATTTATGAAGCATGGGAAAGATTTAAAGAACTTTTAAGAAAGTGTCCACACCATGCTATACCAGATTGGTTAATATATCAAACCTTTTATGATGTGTTAATTGGTTCTCTTAGATCTATTATCGATGCCACTGTTGGTGGTTCATTGATGTCAAAACCATTTCATGATGCTTATGATTTAATTGAAGAGATGGCTACCAATAATTTTTAATGGCCTTCTGAGAGTTTGAATCCAAAGAAAGTAGCCAACATTCATGAAATTGATGCATTTACTATGTTAGCAAATCAAGTTGCTGCAATTCAAGGAAGTTAGACCAATTTGTAATGAATTTTTCTCAACCAATTTCCATGATTGAAGAGAATTCATTAGGCTAAATGGTAGATTCTGAAGCATCATTAGGAACTTCGAATGCCATAAATAATAAGCAAAATAACCCATTTTCTAATTATTATAACCCAGGTTGGAAGAACCATCTCAACTTTAACTGGAATAACAATTCAGGTGGTAATATAAAGCAATGGGTGAACAACCAAGTAAACTCATTGGGAAATTGGAACAACCAAGGGAATAATAATTATAGCTCTACTTATCCTCTAGGTTTCAACAGTAATACACAATTTAAAGATAAAAAATTGTCTATAGAAGAAGTGTTACAAATGGGTAATCAGTTACAAAGTTAAGGAGCTACAATAAGAAATATTGAGAATCAACTTGGGCAAATCACAAGTTCATTAAGTAATAGATCCCAAGGAACACTTCCTAGTAATATTGAATCAAATCCAAAAGACCAGAATAAAGAGCAAGTTAAAGTCGTACAACTTAGAAGCGGAAGAGTGTTGGATGTTGAAAGGTAGGGTTCAAAAAGAGATTGAAGTAGAGAAAGAAGAAATTGAAGAATCAGAAGAGGACGCTCTGAAAGTTTCTGAAAGACCTATTTCTCCGCCGAAAATTGATTTAGAAAAACTACTACCTCAATTTCCTCAGAGACATTGATAACAGAAGATGGATAAGCAATTTTTAAAATTTCTGGAAATATTTATGAAGCTTACAATCAATATTCCATTTGTTGAACCCTTAGAACAAATGCTAAGCTATGTAAAGTTTATGAAGGATATTCTCAACAAAAAAAGGATAATGAGACTGTTGCACTTAATGAGGAGTGCAGTGCTATAATTTAGAAGAAACTCCCTGAAAATCTTAAAGAGCATGGTAGCTTTACGATTCCATGTGCAATAGGAGACAGATTTTAAGGGAAAGCTTTATGTGATTTAGGTGCAAGCATTAAACTTATGTCATTATCCATATTTAAAAGATTTGTATTAGGAGAAATAACCCCTACTATTGTAACTCTGGAGTTAGCATATCGTTCAATAACCTATCCTAAAGGAGTTATAGAGGATGTACTAGTGAAAGTGGATCATTTTATATTTTCTCTAGACTTTATAGTATTGGATATGGAGGAAGATAAATAAATTCCTATTATTTTTATCATTTTGGGGAGACCTTTCCTAGCCAAAGGAAGAGAAATTATAGATGTGCAGAAAGGGGAATTAACAATACAAGTTAATGATCAAATTGTTAATTTTAACATTTCAAATCAATGAAATACCCTGTAAAAGGTAAAGATGATGAATGTTATAGAATGGATGTTGCAAGATATCTGAGTGAATGCAATTTCAAGACTACTTATGAAGAAACATTTGAAGAAAAAGATTTGAAACATGAATAAGAAAAGGAATTAGATCAATGTGGGAATTAGATCAATGTGTAAACAAGTTATGTTCAAGAAAGTTTTGAAATTTTGGACACGAAAGACAAAGATAAATCATTTTGTCCATCTATTGAAAAACCTCCAGAGCTTAAGTTGAAATTACTTCTTGAACATTTAAAATATGCCTTTTTAGGATATCCCTCTACTTTACTTGTTATAATTTCCTCAAAGTTAAAATAGGAAGAAGAAAAATAGTTGATGAAAATTTTGAAAAATTTAAGAAAACCTTCAAATAGACAATTGCTGATATTAAAGGAATCAGTCCTTCAATTTATATGCATAAAGTTAATATGAAAAAAAAATTGCAAATCCAGGGCTAATCCACAAAGGAGATTAAATCCTGTTATGAAAGAGGTTCTTAAGAAAGAAATTTTAATATGGTTAGATGCTGGAATTATCTACCCAATTTCAGTTAGTGCATGGGTTAGTCCAACTCACTATGTTCCTAAGAAAGGAGGAGTAACTGCAACTGTGAATGAGCATAATGAGTTAATACCTACTAGATAAGTTACAGGGTGGTAAATATGCATTGATTATATAAAATTAAATCTTTCCACTAGGAAAGATCATTTTCCACTACCCTTTTTAGTTCAAATGTTGGATAGACTAGCTGGGCACAAATACTTTTATTTTCTGGATGGATATACCGGTTATCACTAAATTTAGATATCTCTTGAGGATCAAGAGAAAACAACATTTACCAGTCCTTATGGTACTTTTGATTTTAGAAGAATGCCCTTTAATTTATGTAATGCCCATACTTCATCTCAAAGATGTATGATGGCAATTTTTTGTGATTTAATTGAAAAAGGGATTGAAGTTTTTATGGATGAATTTTCAGTGTTTGGAACTTCATTTAACTCATGTTTATAACATTTATCTAAAGTTCTTAATCGCTGTGAAGAAAAAAATTTAGTCTTTAACTCGGAAAAATGCCAATTTTTTGTAGCAGGAGGAATTGTATTAGGTCATTAAATATCAGAAAATGGTATGTAAATAGATCCTGCTAAAATTCAAGTGATCGCTAATTTACCTTGACAAACAAAGGTAATAGAAATTAAGAGTTTTTTTAGGATATGTTGGATTCTACAGGCAATATATTAAGAAGTTTTCTATGATTGCTAAGCCTTTATGTCATTTACTGGAGAGAAAGATGCAATTTTCAATTTTGATGAGGAATGCCTAAAAGTTTTTAAATTTGTAAAAGAAAAATTAATCAGTACACCAATTATAGTTTCACCAAATTGGGAAAAACCTTTTGAACTTATGTGTGATGCAAGTGATTATGCTATTGAAGTCGTTTTAGGTCAAAAAAATGATAAAATTTTAAAGTTATTTACAATGCTAGTAAAACTCTTAATGAAACTCAAATTAATTATACAACAACTGAAAAAGACTTAATAGCAATAGTATATGTCTTTCATAAATTTAGATCATATTTGATTGGAACTCATTGTATAGTGCATACAGATCATTCTACTATTAAGTACTTAATGAAAAGAATGATACTAAATCAAGATTTATAAGATGGATTCTTATTTTATAAGAATTTGATTTTGAAATAGTTGATCGGAAGGGAACTGAAAATCAAATTGTTGATCATTTGTCCAGACTTCATTTGGAAAAACCACAGCGTTCTGAAAAAGAAATTAATGAACATTTTTCAGATGAAAATTTGTTCACTGTAAATGAGTGGTGTGTTCCGTGGTATGCCGACATTGTGAACTATATTGTTAGTGATATTAAACGCTATGGAATGACATACCAATAAATGGGGAAATTTATTTCTGAAGCTAAGACTTATTTTTGGAATAACCTATATTTATATAAACAAGGAAAGGATCTGATCATTTGAAGATGTGTACCATTAGAAGAAACTTATGAAATTATCTGTCATAATTA
>NW_018252240.1:48571-51471 GCF_001263595.1 Phalaenopsis equestris | reverse complement strand
TTTCATGTGACCATATTTACCATCTTTCAGAAATGTATATATATTGTTAGCAGTGGACTATGTATCCAAATTGATAAAAGTTGTTGCTTTAAGAAGTTGTTACTTTACCTCGATGTGATGCTTAAAGTGTTGCAAAATTTTTGAAAATGAACATATTTTGTGGATTTGGGATGCAGAGAGTTATCACTACTGATGGGGGAAGTCATTTCAGAAATACCATTATGAAACTGCTTATCATCCTCATACAAGTGACTTGGCTAAATTATCCAATCGAGAAACTAAAAGAATTATAGAAAAATCTGTGAATCCAATAAAAATGGTTTGGTTAGTCAAACTTGACTAACATTTCTATGCTTTGTGGGCTTATAGGACTGCATAAAGAATTCCTATATGAATGTCCCCATATAAGCTAATATTTGGGAAAGCTTGTCACTTACTAGTTGAACTTGAGCATAAGGCATATTGGGCTATAAAGAATTCAATGTAATTTAAAAGATGTTGGTGAGAAAAGATTGTTACAATTAAATGAGCTTGAAGAGATAAATAATGAATCTTATGAGAGTGCTAAGATTTATAAAGAAATGATGAAAATGTGGCATGATCAAAAGATTCTTACTAAAAATTTTTAGCCAGTGCAACAAGTTTTTCTATATAATGCAAGGTTAAGATTATTTCCAAGCAAACTTAAGTCCAGGTGGATGGGCCCATTTGTTTCGATAAAAGTTTATCTTTATGGAGCTGTGGATATTAAAGATCCTAATTCTGAAAAAAATTTTAAAGTAAATGGACATAGACTGAAACCTTATTATATAGGGGATCAGCATAAATATAATGATGGAATGATGTTGAGTGAACTAGAATGAGCACTAGTTACATCGGGTTGACGACGAAAAACCAAGCGATTTGTGGGAGGCAACCCATAGTTGTCAGTGTATTTTCTATTTGATTATTGTTTTGAGTCTGATTAATAAATTTAGGGTAGTATTTTTGAGTTAATTATGTGCTAGTAATGATTTTTAGACTTTATTTAGTGACCTAGACATGTTAGAATGAGAATTTGGACTTAGAATGAGAATTTGGACTGAGAATTTGGACTTTAAGTTGACTGGTACAAAAATGTGCACTAGCGCTTAACCGCCAAATCTGGCACTTAAGCATGGCAATTTAATCACATGTACAAATTTTGATTTCTAGAAGGTGTAGCTGCAATTTAGTTGGAATAAACGTACCTTGGCAGTTTCTAGTCGTGCCTAGAAGTTATATGGGAAAATTAGGCTTATAAATAGAAAGGGTTTATGAAGGAATTTCCCCTCGGATTATTTTTAGCCCTAAAAGTCTAAGAAAGATAGAGATTTAGAGAAAATGCCTTCATGGGAGATGGATTTGAAGAAGAATGAAGAGGCCATGAGGAAGAAGTTCATTAGTCAAAGTGCACAGGAGATGTATAACGGTTTCTTAGCCGTTAGTATTGAAGGGATAACGGAGAAGATCAACAAGATGGAGAACACTATAACTGTATTAGAGACTAAGGTGCTTCAATTGCTTGCTCATCTATAACATATTGGGTGGAAACTTAAGATGAAATTCAGCTATACCAGTTATATAGAGGAAGCAGATAAGGCAATGTTCCTTCAGCAAAAGTGGATCGAAGATGATAGCATTAGAGCTCGTCACCACCGTCTGTTTTATCAACTCTATTGTCTTGGAGAGACTACTGAGAGACAAGATTTGTTTCGTCCAGTGAATAGTGGCATTAAGTTAAGTGTTAGGAATTTTGTGTTTGGAGTCATGTTTTTAAGTGTTTAAGTGTTTATGTCTTGAGTTTAGTGTTTGTGTCACTTATGTGTTTAATTGTAAATGTCTGTAAAGTGTTTTATAAATAGGAAAATTTTCTCATCCAAGACTATTTGGAGAGAGAAATAAGTGTTAAATGTGTTTGTACTTGTTTGTGAATTAATATAAGTTTATTTTTGTAAAAATTTGTATTATTTTTAGCCTCAAATTGAATTAATTATTATGCAGAATTTTGAGACAGAAAGGAGTTATAGGAAGTAAAAATAGTCATTTAAGTGCTGTGAGACCATTTAGGGGTGGTTTACTTAGGCTAATAGTGCATTTTACTTAAAATTAAAAATTTTGAAAATTGCGCACTGTCACCTAAGTTCCACATCTCGCGCTTATGCGCGAGCCAACTCGAGATGCAGGCGCCTAAACGCCACTTACCTACGCTTAAGAACCGGTTCACGAAAACCAATTTGCGAAAGGTTAAAAGAAAATTTTAGGTCTGAAAAAGCCATTTTTAACGCCTCCTATCATCTTCCCCAACTTATGTTCACAATTTTGCAGGCTAGGGTAAGTGAAATCTGGAGATTTCTTGGTGAAATTGAGTGAGATTTGCTGACCCAAGTTTCTTGAGGTAAGAGCATTACTTCTATGCAAAAGTTTTGGATTTTCACCATTTATTTTAAGCACATTTGAAAGATTTCAAAAATTTAATATTCATGGTGAAAAGTGAAGAAAAATCTATGGAAATTGCTTGGGAAGTTTAGTTAGTGCTTTTGGAAGTTTAGTTTAGTGATTTAAACTTGATTTTTAAAATTATTTTTGGAATTTATCAAATTTGTAGAATGACACCAAGAATGAAAAGGAGCAGAGGAAAGAGCCCATTTGATTTGAGCAAATTTGTCAGTTCAAAAGCTCAGGATCAATATAGTGATGCTCTACAGTCAAGAAAGTATTCGGGAGCGATGCTTCGGGAGCGATGCTTTAAGAGTTCAGGTGGAGAAGTAGAAGACCTGATAATCCATCGACAGTGGTAACAGTTCTGTTTTTTCTCTGCTGTCGCAGTGATTTCTGTTGTAAGGGAGTTTTATGCAAATCTCCCAGAGGCTGAGGACGAT
>NW_018252240.1:46687-48407 GCF_001263595.1 Phalaenopsis equestris | reverse complement strand
AGAGTAAATTTCCCAACTTCAAAGTTATGTGCACCTTCAAAGTCCTGACATTATTTCGCAATCATTTCAGTGAAGTGACCATAGAGAGAGCAACGTTGAATTATTCATAGGGGCTTTGATCTATCATACTATCATAAGTTCTGCTATAACTGTTACTACTGCAGGTATGGGATTTGCTTCCTTGATATTTTATTTGTGCAAGTAGGTTGGAGTAAAGTATGATAGTTGGGAGGAAATTTTCTTACCTCTAAAGCCCATCACAAAGGTGAATGTGAATAATTATTCCGAGCATTTAACTTTTTGTAGGAGAGGAGGATTTTCCAAGAGCTATGAATTAGAGACGTCTGCTGCATATTCATCGAGACCATCTACTTCACGTGCTTCTACATCTAGAAGTGATTCTACTAAGACTCCTGATGAGTTATTATAGAAGATGATGGATAATATCAATTTTACCGCTAAGAAGGTACACAATTTAGAGCGTTTTGCAGATCATACTAATAGTTATAATAAAAGGAAAAGTGATTATTAAGAGAAACCCCACTCATCTTTGGAGAGCCTAATTAGAGGTGGCCCAGAAGTGCAATTTCCTCCATATCCTCGATATCCTGATTATGAGCATGCAGAAAAATGGTACAACGGTGATTCTGAGGATGAAGAGTAGAGCTGAGAGATTCATTTTATGATTGTAATATGATATGAACTATGTGGTCTCAGCTTGCTACATTTGCATCTGTGTGTTGCTTTGGACTAAGCTGTGTTTTGGACCTTTATGTTTTATTATTATTATGACGTTTGCGTTAGTTAATGTTTTATTTTTAAATTTTAGGGTAGTAATTGTTGTTTTTGTTTAGTATTGTGATTTAGTTAGTTTAGAACTTAATTTAATTTCATATCTGTTATAAAGTAGAAAATCTTACTAGCTTAAATCTTAAACTTGAAATTCAGAAACTACTGCCTTGTATTTTTCTCTTATAATATTAGTGTGTTGTTTGCTTTTATACCTACTGTTTAAAAGTCTATTTGAATCTCTACGTGCTAAATTAAAAGAAAATGCTAGAAAATTTGATCAAATTTAATTTTACTCATGTCTTTAGTTTAATACTTGTAAAATTAGGATGTAAAAATTCATGTTAGCATGTTATTTCAATTTTCATTTCTTGCCTATATAATTATCTGATGCTAAACTGTTTAATCTGTTTAATCTGCTGTTTAATCTGTTAAAAATTTAAGTTTGGGAGAGGGATGAAAAATATTTTCAAACTTAGAATTTTATTTGTTCTCAAATATATTACAAGTGAATTTGATTTTAAAAGAAAATTTGATTATGTATATGAAGTTATATTAGGGAAGTAAAATTTGATTTTAGAAATGAGTATGAAAATTAAGTTAAAATTTTAAGTAATGAAGAAAAACTCTAAGTTAAAAATTTTTAGTATAGAAAATGATTAATATAAGTGAGTATCTTTAATAAGAAAAATTGTATTTTTGAAAATTTTAGATAATTTCGACTTTAATTTTCAATAATTAAATTTCTTTTATTAAAATAATTTTCAAAACTTTTATTATATTTATAAGTAAAAGTTTTATATCAAAACTTTACTTTACGATAGGAGAAGTGGAATTCAAAAACATTAAAGATCTATCCAGATATAATAATACTTGCTTGAAAAAGAAAAAGAAAAAGAAAAAGAAGAAGAACACGAAAAAAGAAAAAGAA
>NW_018252240.1:45073-46659 GCF_001263595.1 Phalaenopsis equestris | reverse complement strand
AAATGTAAGTGAGGAGAAGCTTGAGGATTAGTGCCTAATCAAAAATTTGTTCTACATTTAATCATCTTAAAGAAATCTTAAGCTTATAAATATAATATAGCAAGTAAAATTATTTTTAATAAAAAAATTTAAGTACTAAAAAATAAAATAACTAAAATCTAAATTTAGAGAACTTATAATATTGTTGAATTAGATAGCAACTCATATTTTCATAATTCTTAACATTAAAAATTTTCAAACTTTATGTTGGTCTCATTTACTAATTATTTTTTCTAAATTGGACTACTATATTTCTAATCTAAATTTTAGTAACTCCTAAAGAAACTCATATACATATCATACACATTTGGGTTTAAAAGATTGAAGTGTCACTTGAAAACAAGTGACATTTTAAATTTGGGGGATTTTGATACACCTAAAATATATAGTGTTTTTAGACAAATTTTTATACCTATTTTTGAGATATTGCGCTTTGATAGAAGGTATTTTTGTGATTTTCTTGCAAATATAAGTAAAAATGAAAGACGAGCCCCGCGCTTAAGCGCCAGTGGCAGTTGCTAGATGAGTAAAATTGGTTTTTACGAATTTCAAAGAGGTTTTTGAGGCACCCATTGGCTTAATAGGTGGTTGTAACCACCATGGACAAAAATTATCATGAATGGATGCGTCTCTTGGGCAAATACATCAAATGAAGACACATTTTGAAGAGATCCCAAGGAACCTCTCGGAAAACTATAAAAGAAAGAATAGAGGACTTAAAAAAAGGTCCTGAAAATATTGGCAAGTTTTGAAAGTTTCTCGCTAGGGACTTAGTTCGTAGAGATTTTCAGGAACCACTTTTTTTTTACTTTTTCCTTTTTATTAGTTTTTTTTGAGTGATTATAAAGAGAAGAGATTCAAAGGAACTTCAAGAGTTTGGTGGAGGACTTGAGATAAGTTTCTATCTTCTTGTTTTAGACTTCTTTTGGTTTTAATCGAGACTTATTGTTGGTTTGACAATGATTTCATCTTTTAAACTACAGTATGGTTTTATTTTCTCAATGAATTTTTAGTAGTTTTCTTTATCTTTCTTCTTAAAATGATAAGTAATTAAGTTTTGGATGGAATTTGTGGAGAGGATTGATCTTTAATGTTGGAAGAAGTTGTGATGAATTAAATCCATGCACTTCATTTACTTCTTGATTTGGCCAATCCAGATGTTAAAATTATTTGTGAGAACATGTAAGAACCGGGCTGGTATAGTCTCAGTCAAAAATTGGAAAGAATCACATGAGGTTGTATGAATGAGAATGTAGTTCATAAGATTGAGTGCAAATAAATAGGAAAATATTCATTGATGGGTGTAGAGTTAGAGGACTTTAATGTGACAGGTTAAAGCCCTCAACTTGGTTTGTTATTTTAGGTTCTGATACGAGATTGTTAGCCCCCAAGTGGAGGGAATCTAGGGAACTTTAGAGCGAGAGCTAGTATCTTTCCTGCCTAGTCGGTCTTCACTAGTCGGTCTTCAATAAATTTGCCAATGTTCTTTATAGCATCTCTAGTAAGGGTAAAGAATATTATTACTCCTATTTGGCACAACACAATTT
>NW_018252240.1:26536-45063 GCF_001263595.1 Phalaenopsis equestris | reverse complement strand
CACAACACAATTTGCATACTGAATTTGCATACTGCCACAACAGAATTCATATACTTATTATTGATTCATGATAAGAAAAAAGATATTTTCATATTAAGTACTTTTCTTCTACAAAAACTTAAGTTATCTTTTGACTATTTTGTTAAAATATCAATAAAAAAACCAAAAGTATTTAAATTTTAAATTCCTGTAAAAATAATTTTTAGTTTAAGTAATTATCTTCTTAAAAATAGAAAAACTTTCTAAAAAGTGCATATTGCATAATCTTCCTTGTGAGTTCGATATTCAGGTCTTAATCAGAAAGTCCTATATTACTTGATAATGATACATATACTTGCGTAGTATCCGAATATAAATATATATAAAGTAAAAAATATTAATTCTTATTTTTCTTCAAAATCAAGTTTTTGGTTTTGTTGCAAAATAAGAAAAATAAGTGAAAAATACCATCAGAACTATTGTTATAATGTGCATAGGCCATTGAGTCGAGATCAATAGTTCTCCCCATGTTCTAATAGATCCAGGTGCTAACAAATTTAACTAAGCCTTGCCTTTATCCCTTAATGAAAAAGGAAAAAGTTTAAGCCTAACAGCATCTATAGGCACTCCGTCATATTTAAATGTAGCACAAATTTCAAGAAAACTAGCAAGATGTAAGTTAGGATCATCAGTGGGTGATCCTCTAAACTGATTATTTTGTACCATTTGGATAATAACAGGTTTAAGCTCAAATGAATTAGCAGTAACATCAGGATTTTGAATAGTCAAGTGAAATTCATCTGCTGTCGGATTCACATAATCTTTTAAAGGTCTTTTTCAATTTTCATTTATTGGATTATCTAAGTTATTCACCATTTCTTGTAAATTTTTAATTTATCATTTTCATTTTTGAATTTTTATAATAGTACGCTGTAATTTTTAATCGTAAGGTACTAAACCTTCAGATCCAATATTTCACATAAACAAATAAAGCACGCTAAGTAAAACACTCTCATAAAAATATTTTTTTTGTTTTTTTTTTTTTTTTTTTTTTGGATTTTTTATTTTTAAATTTTTTTATTTTTTTTAGTTTGTGCCTTTGGTATGCACTGAATTGACATAATAATAATTTTTTTATGGTATATATATTATCTCTAAATTTCCTAATTTATCAAAACTATTTAATTCAACCGCTACCTTCCCTATGCAACGACGCCAAAAACTTGATCTGACTTTTTTATTGCGATAGATTGTGCAAAATTTAGTTAAATATAATCAATTAATATTTGGATCCTACGCAAGTATACACATCGTTATCAAGTAATAATGAACTTTCTATTTAAGCCCCAAATATCGATCCTACGGGGAAGGTTTAAATTGGAAATGACAAATTCACAGAAAGTCAATTGAAATCACTGTCACTAATTTCAATTGTTGAGTTGTAATCAAAATTAAATTTCTAAATATTATCAAATCAAATATGCAAAATTTAAAATAGTAAATACTAATCTATTAAATATGTTTATGTAACGGAGATTCTTAAGTGAAAAAACATCCTTCCCACTACAATGAGGCTATGGTAAAATGAGATGAGATAAATGTTCATAATATATAATGTGCCAAATAGGAGCAATTTTAAATCTCTACCCTCATACAGTGCATAGAAAATCAATGGCTAATCTCAGTGTTTTGTCCCTAAATCCCTGGTTAGGCTAGGAGGATACCAGCTCCTACTCCAAAGCTCTCACTTCCCTTCATCTAAAGGCTAGCCCTCGCTTCAGTTTTTAAACACAAAGATTGAATTGAATATTTTAGTCTGAATTAAACACTAAGACTGAATTGAAGAACTTAGTCTGTCACCCTAAAGGTTCTCAAATTCTACTCCCAATAAAGAATATTTCCCTATTTATTTGTACTTAATTCCATAAACGATGTTCTCCTTCATGGAATCAAATGTGATCCTTACTCTATTGTAGAACTCATACTCCATTTCCAGAATCTTATGTTTCACAACACATTTTAACAATTCAATTGTCCAGATCAAAAATTAAATTAAGTTTGGATTTGAAAAATCATCACAATTTATTTTACAATTTAATATTGGCACATTCATATTATCTTTTCATTTCACCATATCTCAGAGTAGGGAGAAAGATAGAGGGAACTACTTAGACTTAATGAGAAAGAAATAACAAAACACAAATTTCATAAATAAAAAAAAGTTTATACAACACTGATAAATAAAAAATACTTATCTGAAAACTCTTCTTCATAGCAAATCCTTTGTAGCCTTTCCTTAGAAATGCTGGAAGAAGATATCTCTCACTTTTCTCCTTCTCCAACACTCTTACAGAAAGTTTCACACTAAATATCACCACAAAAACCATAAACTATGAAAGAAAAATCACTAATTGACTCCAATATGGAAGTGAAATGAAATGATGTGGCGCACAAAATGAAAGTAGAGGAGTGAAAAATGTAGAGGAGCGCTTTTCTGATGAAATTCGACCCCAAATAGAGCCCAAGGTCGGTTCTCCAAGAGGTGCCTCCCAAAACTCTTCAAAAAATCATCAAAATACATCAAACCTTCTATAAACAAGGTTTCCACTGCCTTTGGCGTCATGGCGCTGCCGGCGCTGAGCATTTCTTCAAAAACGTGATTTTGACTCCAAATTTCATCCTGTTTGCCTTAATACCTAAAAATCAATAACTTGCAAGAAAACATCAAAATACCTTCCATTAAAGTGCAATATCATCAAAAAAATTTATAAAATATGGGTCTAAAAATGCATATATTTTTGGTGTATCAGACATTTTATTTCTTTTTGAAATATTACCTACTCTTTGGCATTGATCACTTGTTTATGTATATATTAACATCTCTAAATAGGGTAGCCAATAAAATTTAGATTGTAAGATTTTATAAACAATTTTATTATTCCCAAAATGACCTCAAAATTCAGAATCATGACATTTTTGGATAATTTCATGATTTTCTTTATAAGGTACACATAGTCTCATTACTAAATCTTTGCATTATTTGTACAAATGTGGGTCATCCCAAAAATAAAATTTGCTTCGTGAATAATTTTTTTTCCTGTTGTTTTGTCATTCCATATGGTAAAATATCACTAACTATATAATTAAAAATATCAGCAAACCACTGTATTTCCCATCTTTTTACAGCAAAAATTTGTTTATCAGAAAAAGTTTCATTAATTTCTTTTTACAAATCAAGTGTTTTTTGTTCCAACCGAGATAGATAATCAACAATTTGATTATCAACCCTTCCTCTCGAGTATTACAAAATCAAACTCTTGCATCAGAAGTACCAATCTAATTAATCTTGATTTCGCATCCTTCTTGTGCATTAAATATTTAATAGTCGAGTGGTCAGTATGCACAACATATTTAGTTCCAAATAGATATGACATAAACTTATCAAAAGAATAAACAAAGACTAATAACTCTCTTTCAGTAGTGGTGTAATTAATTTGAGCATCATTAAGAGTCATACTAGCAGAGTATATAACTTTAAAAATCTTATCATATATTTGTCTTAGAACAGCTCCAATTGCATAGTTACTTGCATTACACATTAATTCAAAATATTTCTCCCAATCAGGTGAAACAATTATCGAAACAGTGATCAATTTTTTCTTTAAAGTTTCAAAGACTTTAAGGCATTCTTGGTTAAAATTAAATTTTGTATCTTTTTCCAGCAGTTGACCTAAGGGCTCAGTAATTTTTTAGAATTCTTTAATATATCGCCAGTAAAATTCAGTAAGTCCTAAAAAGCTCCTAACTCTTCTTACAATAGTAGGTGGAGGTATGTTAGATATAACTTGTATTTTTGCAGGATATATTTCTATATTTTTTTCTGAAATTTTATGCACAAGTATAATTCCACTTGCAACCATAAATTGATATTTTCTCGGTTTAATACGATCTTAGTTTTTTCACATCATTCTAGAACTTTCCCTAAATGATTTAAACATAATTCAAATGAAGTTCCAAATACAAGGAAAAATCATTCATAAAGACTTCAATTTATTTTCAAATAAATCACTCAAAATTTACATCATACATCTTTGAAATGTTGTAGGTACATTACATGATCTAAAGGGCATTTGCCAAAAAGCAAAAGTTCCATGCAAAAGTTCCATAAGAAGTTCCATAAGAACTAGTAAATGTTATTTTTTCTTGATCCTCTCGAGCAATAAGTATTTGATGATAATCGGTATATCCATCTAGAAAAAAAAAATATATGTGTCCAACCAGTCTATCCAACATCTCGTACAAAAAGGGTAAAAAAATGTCATTCATGATGGCAAAATTTAATTTTCTATAATCTATGTAGATTCATCATCCACTGATTTGTTTTGTTGGAAATAATTCATTATTCTCTTTTGTTACAACTGTCACAACTCCTTTCTTTAAAACACAGGGAATTGAACTCACCAAAGTACTATCTGAAATAGGATATATTATTCCAACATCTAACCAATTTAAAATCTCGTTCCTTAACATCTTCTTTCATCATAGGATTCAATCTTCATTGAAGATCACCTTTTGGTTCATGTTAATCATCTAATAAAATTCTAAGCATACAAATTGAATGACTGATTTCTTTAATATCAGCTAATGTTCATCTAAAGGCTTTATTGTATCTTCTTAAAGTTTCTAAAAACTATTGTTCTAGTGTGTCACTTAATTATGATGATACAATAACAGATAATATAGATAAATCTCCTAAGAATGCATACTTTAAATGGGTATAAAGTGTTTTCATTTCTAGTTTAGGATGTTTCTGTTGACCTCACTTTTAGTTGAGGCGTAGTCTTTCTCTTTAGTAGCGTAGGGTCTAGCTATAAGACTTTCCCATTGACTATTCTTAGAGAACTAGAAAAGGCACTCTTACAATTAGAAATTCTAAACTCCTCTTTACTCAATTCAAAGTTCTACATATTGGTCCTAACCTCTAGCACTTTGTAGAGTGGGTCATTATGGGAGAGCTCAAGAAGAGTTTCTATGGGATTATTGAACCTTAGGGTTGACCCTGGGTGCTATTCTAAAGCTAAGAACTACAATCACCTCACTTATAATCACTAGTACCCTGAACCCAAAATTTCTTGACTTTGATCCCTTAATCCTTTCGGATACTCTTGTAGATGGTCCCCTAAACCCACTAGCCCTAGGCTAGGGTTTAGCTAAGACTAGTACATAGAGGACCCAAAACTCTAAATTGGTCCATTACTTATTTATGGTGGTTGGCACCCCAACTCTACCAAAATACCCAACTTAGCCTTTTGCCCCTAAACTCTCCCAAATTGCCTAAGTCCCCTTGAAACCCTAAATTTGGCCAAAATTCCCAAATTTATCCAAAATCTTCAAATATATTCAAAAATCATTTCAAACCTTTTGAAAATACCCAAATTACCCAAAATCACAAAAAAGTTGCCAAATTACCAAAATGCCCCTCCTTAGCCTAAAATCCCAAAAATTCCCAAAATATTATCCCAAAAAATTTCAATAAATAAAAAATATTCCCAATTTTATTTTTCTCAACTACCACATGACCCAATTTTCCCAATTTAACCATCTTTGACTAAGACCCTCAAATTTGCCTTTTAAAGGCCCAAATTTCCCCAAATTCAACTCAAATGTCCATCAATTTGATCTCAATCTCCACAAATTTCAATCCTCAATCATCTCAAATTTCAATTATAAACTCAAATTTACCCTCAATTTGACCAAAATAAACCAAATTCAAGCCCAATTGATCCATTATTTGAGCCCACCATGATTTGAGCCCAATTTTGATTTGGGTCAAACCCCAAATTTTGGGCACATGACCTAATCTCACCAATTTGAATCCATAGCCCCCTCAATTGGCCATGGTTTATATTTAAAACTCTTTATAGCATTCTTATATATCATACTTGACCTTCAATTGGCCTTGTTTAAACTTTAATTTTACTTGATTTCAACTTAAGTCTAAAAATCCCCAAATTTGCCCCAAATTGGCTATGTCCCAAAATTTCACCAAATTGATTGCCTTAACCAAATTGATTGCCTTAATTGATTGCCTTAATCCCAAAATTGGCACCAAATTCATGTTTAAAACTCTTCATGAGGTTCCTATTGACCCATTTCACCCATCAATTGGGACTTAGCCCAAGGCTAACCCAATCTAGACCCGAGTAGCCCAACATGCCCAAATTGACCAAATCTCAAAAATCCTTCAAATTGACCCTCTAATTGAAGTCAAAACCCTTTTCATCCTTCACCAAAACTGTTCCTTACAATTACTTACACCAAATTCAAGATTTATTTGGACCAATTGACATGGTTTACTTAGCCTAAACTCAATTTTTGGTCATTTGCACCCACTTGGACCCATGCACTAAATGTGGCCTAACCACCCCAAAGTCATCAAATTAATGACTCCACAACCATTAGTTAAACCCTAAGATTGAAACAAAACTCACCTAACCCAAGCTAAGTGAGCCATGGGCCAATGGTCCCTTAAATCAAGGGATTTTATGCCATAATTGCTTAAGCTTTGGATTCTTTTTGCCAAAATTAAGTTTCAACCCATTAAATTGCTGTGACATATTTTCTTGCATTCCCTGAGCTCCTAGCCACCTTCCCCTGCCATGGCAAGCTAGCCTAGTCACCGGAGAAGCCAAAACTGAGGGTCTCCCACTCTTAAACTTTACCTAAATCAAACCAAGAGGCCACCTCACCCAAATTAGATGTTAGAGCCTCTCTGCCCTCCACTTAAGCACCACATTGCACCCCCAATTGGCCATGACAGCCACCCCTTAGCCATTTTTATAAAAGCTCACCTCCACAACCATGGAAGGGGTGTTGAAATTTTCTCTGAGAGAGCTTCCCAAATAACTCATAGAGCTCCTTTGAGGCCTCCTCAGTGCAATCCAACCATCTTCCCCCACTGATCCCCACTATGGAGGCTCAATTTTGAGCTCAAACTTCTGTCTAAAACCAAGACCAAGCTCAATCGACCTCCATAGTCCACAAACTTAAATTACTTGTATCCACACCTTCACAGCACTAAAAGAAGATAAAGCCCCATCAAATCCCCCTTCCACAGAGCTTCTAGTATAGATTTTTATCAGCACCTGAAATCAAGCTTGGTTAAATTCATACCTAGACCTTATACTATAGAAAGAGGCTCAATCCCTAGCCTCCTTGGACTCCAACGAACATGCTAAGCATCTATGATTGAATCTTCCCTTTTAAGAGCAAAGGTATTGAACTCCTCCTCATCCCGAGCGTCTTTTCATTCTCTACTTTCTTAAGCTTAATTTCATGGAATATTAACTGTACAGATATGTTCCTCTAGTCTAGACAAGCATTTTTAAAAAAAAATTCATTCAATTTGGTTGAGAAATGAGGAAGATATCAAGCCTTGAAGATGGCTGATTCTTGGGCTAGGCCAATGGGGACGATGACAGAGCGCAATTCAATCGAGTGTGTATCGGATGAATGGTCAAGATGAAGCCGGACAACGTTTCTTTAAATGAACTGCGGGATGCATGGCTACTAGCATAGACGACAATGTCAAATGAGAGCGCATTGCATGGAGCTTCGAAGCTACCTAGGATCCAGTCAGTGTCGCGCATTTAAATAGATTAATAGGGATTTAAATAATTCAAAAAAATACTCCCTAACTGTAAAAATCCATATCTTGGTGCAGAAAAATCACAAAAATGAAATAAAAATACCCTCTTGTTCAGTAAACAAAAGAGAAAAATAAGAAAATAATTTGAAACCTATTTGATGCATGTTTTATTTTTAATTAATTAAACACTATTTTGAGTCTTCTATTGTGAGTCTTTTGATTCTCCATGCATATAGACATTTCACCATGACTTAAATTTTTGACATGTTGTAGCCCCTGTTAAGGGAAACATTTTGTAATTTTTCCAAAGTCAAAGGAGGCCTCTAGATAGAGATCCATATTTTTCAAATTTATGCACATTATTTGCTTAAATTAATCATAATAATTAGAATGTTACTTAGAGAAATCTAAGGTTGCTTAGAAAAATCTAAGAAAATTTTGGAAGGTTTATTATAACTAGAGAACCCTTAAAAAATTTCTCATGAGTCAAGTCATTTAAAGTGCACCTAATCTTCATAAACCCTAAAGCACTAAGGTAATTAACTTTGGAAAATATAAACATCAAAATAACTTGATTTTTTATCTCCATTATTTCTAAGATCCAGAGAACTCCGTATAAAAAATTCAAAGCATTTTGGGTCCATTTGATGACCTAAATTGATTTTTCAATTAAATATCTTTTTTGGGCACTAAAATGACTTTTAATAATCAAAATATAACTCAAAAAATTATGAAAACTTGTTTTTGGAGTTATCTATGATTAGGGATTTTTGAAGTTCTCTGAGATCATGGGAATTTTATAAAAAATAAAATGTTATTTAAAATAAAAACTTCATTTTTAAGCCTATTTTAAAAATTTAAAAAATAAAAAATTCATAAAAACCACCAAAAAAATAAAAAATTCATGAAAATGTTCTAAATTATTTTCTAAGCACTTAGAAACAATTGAAATATTTTTCCTGATTTTCTAAATAAAGATATTATATTTTAAATCGTAAAATAGTTTTTAAAGGCTAAAAATGGATTTCCACTAAAATAATTCCAATAAATCAAGAAAAAACCAGAAAAATATAATCAAGAAAAAACCATTCCAATAAATCAAGAAAAAACCAGAAAAATATAAAATTTGCTTCTTTGGGTTCTCTGACCTAAGAGATTTTCAAAAATATTAAACTTAATTTTCCTCACTTCAAATATTTTATACTTAATAAACACCCCAGAACTTAAACTAATTATAATAATTCAAATAAAATTCAAAAAATCATGAAGTTTTTCCCAAATGACTCTCTAGTCTAGGTCTACCTCCAATAAAAATTTCAAGTGATTTGGCTCCACCTTGGTCAAGTTATCAAAATTTCTTTAGAAAATCCTATTTTTGCATGAAAATTACTATATAAATTAAATTAAATTTTGAAAAAAACATATTTTCTCCTCTGATGTCTTAATTGACTAATGAACGAGTTAGGATAAAAATTTCAAAGTCATTTGATTTGAATTTGACAAATTATGAAGTGTTAGAGCCTTAGGAGCAAAAGTGTAATTTTAGGAATTTGACCTTAAATAAAATTTAGGCTTAATTTAAGGAAGGAAATGGGCAACTTGTGATCTTGATAAACTTGTTTGGATGAATGAAATTAAAAAGTGGATTAATTTGTAGAAACCAACCTCACTTTCCTAATTAAAAGGATGAATTAATAAATTTCTAAATTATTAAAATTTGGAATTTTATTAAAATTAAATGAACATAGGGCTTAGGGGTATGACTTTTGAAGTCAATAATTAGTCAATTTAATACCCCTATTTCATTTTCAAATGAAATTCAAATAATGAATCATTATCACCTAAAACTTAACCTTTTCAAAATTAATTAAGACACTCACCTAGGTCTTAAAGGCTTAGTAGTGATCTACGTTAAATCAAGATTGATAAAACGAGGGTTAGAAAAGAAAATATAACTAAAATTTAAGACCTTTAAAACACCACAGACCCAACCACAGACCCAATTTGGACCAAAATTTGGCTAAGTGTTCCAACAACACTAGCTTGACCCCTTTTAAAGGTCTTCGTTCACATAATCTTCAAAATCAAATTGCAAATGATGATTACCCTACTCTTAGGGATCATTAGGACATCAATGTTCATTAAGCATTAAGGTGTTCATAGAATGAATTATGAAACAACACAATAAGTTTAAATGAGCTCGAGGCCTTTCACCAGGTAGTGAGAGGGAAGCATGGACCTGCTTTTTTCTCCTAACTTGTTGGATTTTATATTTGAGCAATTTTTTCAGAGGTCTACTAAACTTAATATGCTTTTCTTAACACAAATCAACCATAATCAAACTAATAAGGACCCACCAAGATATGAACTAGGTTTAGGTAACATAGGGTTAGGAAAACATAGGGTTAGGAAAACTACTAAAACTTTACTTTCCTGCTTCATATAAAATGCCCTGACATGCATTTTAAGTTTCAGGTGGTGGAAAGAGAAGTCTTGCCAGGTACTCTTTTTATAGTTTACAGTGTTGTCTTTCTTGTGCTTTTTATACTTGCAAAACTTGCACGCTAAACAACGATGCCACCCTGCATGAAAATTAAACTATCAGGATAGCCACAAAACCAAAACCAAAACTAAAGCTAAGATCAACCAAGATAAAATTCACCCCCACAATATTCAAAATATATAACAACTCAAAATTTAATCACAAACATCACACAAAACAACAACTACAACTAAATTAAGACATCTCTATCAGATGATCGGGAACCCCTCGGAGGAGGTAACCTATGGTTGCTAACGAGGCTTTCCACGATCTAAATGAAATTTTGGAACCCATTAAGTTGAGTTTAGTAAGTTCATTTGGACTAAGTGAATCGAATAAAAAATAGTGGTGCCAGAATGAGGGAACCGTGGGATTCTAACCGGTGTCACTCTAATCAACTTTAACATGCCCCAATAAATTTTTAAGGAACTTTAACCATACGGTCGTCTGAGTTGACATCATAACTTGACACCTTAGAAAACACAAACTCGTCACGACAAGGAGCTTGGAGCTACCATGGTGGGTAGCACAACCATCTTCAACACCAAAACCTGCTTCCCCATCTAAACCAATTTCCTTCCTTAAATTTAAACAACCAAGCGATAGGATTTTGAGGTTGTCTGCTTATGCAACATAAATCCTCAACTCATCTTTAGGCCTTTGCATCTTTAGGCCTTTGTATAACTGTATAACTCTATTGTACAATCTAAGCCCTAACCCGTCTTAGGATTTTGAGGATGTCGTCTGTCATGACCTAAATTCTCACATCTTTAAGGATATTTATGTGATTGCTTCACACAAATGTAAGCCCTAAATTAATAAAATTGGCAGGATGAAACATTCAAATACTTTTTCATCTAAATTGAAGCTAAACATTAGGATAGACTGCGAAGTCACCAAGGTTCTTCTTCGAGTCTATGATATCCTCTAGTTTTTCTTCCTTTGGATTCTATAATAAAAATATTCCAAATTTGAAATACTCCCTTTTTACACCTCTTTGTCTGATTTCATTGAAATGTCCTTTCCTTTGAACTCCTTGAAGATAATATTTCTTAATTTTTATCGAGAGTTTTTTTAGGTGACGTTGGTCATTTAAGATGTAATTAACTATAGGGGCTTGCTCATATAGGAAGCTTTTCTCAAACCTTGCTTAATATAAACCCTATTTAATTATTCATATTAAATAGAGGAAATTGTCGACAAATAAAATAGTTTCGCAGACCAAATAGACGTCTTACCTTTCTTAGTTTATTTGATCGAGCCTCATTCTTAAGTCTTGTATTTATCCTTCAGGATAGATACAGGGTTTGAGGTATAGTTCTCTTTAATTTAAACTATAAAAAATATGGGGTCAGTTTGATTTCATATTTTTCTAAACATTAAGTTGTCCTTCCAAAGCGAGCGACGGGATCTTGATTCTGGTGACCGACGACTTCTTACAGGCAACTCCTCCAAACCAAAATAGTGCCGACAGTTTCTAAATAGATTAAATCAAGTGAGGTCTTAGTATCCTACTCCTAGAACCCAAGATCTAGCCTTAAGAGTTTCTTTGTGATCATCCTAGTGGACTAGCAAAGGTGTCCACCTCTCATAGAAGTTCGAGCCACATCTTGACTCATTTTTGTGCAGACCTTGCATGAGTAGTCTCAACCACTCAACTCTTAGATGTAATGGCAAAGAACTAACATGAAGAGGGCTCAAAAAATGAAGTCCTATAGGATTAGATGGTCATAGGTGAACCCTCCATGACTCGGTAACTCGAACACCATAATTCACACATTGCACCGACATTTAAACTGAAGTCATTTTTCAAAATGGCCTGTCACGACCCAAAATTTAATGAAATCAAATTTGACAAATTTTTAACTTTCTCGTCGGTAAACTCATTTGGATGACCATAGACAACAAAACAGATCACAGGAACGCTTCTGGAACGTTGACTTTAGCTAGCATGGACACCCATATAACTATGGTTCTAAAGGCTCAACCCAGGTTTGACTCAGGTCTGATTAGAGCTGAATATGGGTCAGTTATTCTAGGTTTATTCAGTAACGTAATTCCCGACTTGAAAGTTCAAATTTCAAATTAACCGCCCAATTTCTCCCTAATTGAATTTAATTAAACATTATGACCTTCAACTTCAGCCTGAAATCTGATTGGAAACCATTCGTTTACCCGGTCACCTTCCCATGACGTTTGCTTTTAAAAATCCGGGTTTACAAAAATCATTTGCCTTCCTCACGAAGAAGACAATGAAAGCACCATTCGACTCTTTTTGCCTTTGAGAATTCAGCCCCTCTCAAACTCGATCCTGCCTGCTTCTTGCTTGCTTGATCGAAGCCAAAGAAACCTCCGTTCCTCTACACCAAAGCTTTCACCCGCTCGACTCTTCTCTCTGTCGAGCCCACTTGCCTCCTCTCTCCGTCGAGCCCGCTCTCCCATGCACTGAAACAGCTCTCCCACATTTGGTCCCCCTCTCTTCATTAGTCTCACCTCTCCTGCATAGCTTTTCCTTCCACTCTCTCGGTCGCCTCAACCGCAACTCTCGCATATTTTGCCTCTTCCTCATTGTCGAACAGCTCACACCTCTTGATCAAATCCACAGACCTCCACCACCTCTCTTCATCAGCTCGCCTCTCCCGCTTAGTATTGAACCTCTGCTCGCTCGCCTCATTTTCATGACCTGAAACCGCTCACCCTCTCCAGCTCGTGATCAATCCCCTCTCCCTTCCTTGCTCTCGAGACCCTTCGGCCTCCCTCTTCCTCGCGACCGAACCCAGTTCCCTCTTCCTCTCTTGATCGCAGCCTTTTTGTTCACCTTTGCTTGCTCCACTTGATTACGCCTCCTTCCTTCTCACGACCTGAAGCCTTGCCTCTCTCAGCTCGCCTCCTCACTCCACAGAAAGCTTTACCTCCCTCTCTTGATTGAAGCCATAGCCGCTTGGGCTCCTCCCTCTCCTCACACCAAAAATAGTAGTTGGGCTAGCTCCTTCTTGCATGCCAGCAACCTCTCAAGATCTCACGCAACCAGCGCCGTCACATGTGGTAGAACCCCTCACCGGAAAAAAACTGACGACACTCTTGTCGGCAGACAACTTTCTTGCGCTCTTCCTCGGAGATGCATCCTGTCATGGAGCAGGTGAGCATTCTATAAATCTATCATGATTATTAAAATTTATAGAACTGCATTATGAACGACTCCATCTTGTTGATTCCTTATATTATTGATTTGGTTTCGATTAATAATAAGCACAAAGCATGGTATAGTGAAAATTTATGAATTATGATTTGGTGAATTGGAATGGAAGTTTAGGACACAATCATTTCCTGTGACAGCTCTTGCTTGGTATTCGTCATTCCCGATATATATAGGTTTAAATTTAGAGTGGTCATGGATGTGGAAGTAGTAAAGGACATTGCTTCTTTTGATCCGCAACTGTTGTAGCTTCCAAAGGACTCTCCCCTAGTTTTGAAAAAAAAAAAAAGCCCACATATTGTTGATCATCTCTACACACATTGGCCTGCAGTTCCAGAAACAATGAATTGATATTTATTTTATTTTATTATTTTTTTTTTTTGCAAGTAATTCTAGTGCAAACACTTCATTACCTTTTATGTTTCTTATTGTTGGTACACACGTCTTAACTAGTTCCACATATATTTCATAAGATAAGGAAAGTATTCGATCGATTATTATTTAGAAAAAATTACATATATTTCACTCGATTCTTAAGTATTTACATATCTAAAACCTAAAGTTTGGTATGTAAACTCATCATAGCTTGGAATCATACAGCTATGACAGCATTCAATCATGATTTTTGAGGCAATCAAATCATCTTTTAGGGGTTGTTTTAATCACTGTTTTGCGACATCTTAGTTTGCTGATTTAAGATAATTCATAGGGTAGTTTTTGCTCGAATTCTTCACTATTTTGGGGCCACTTTAGGAGTCAGTTTGGGCTGATTTTGGTACTAATTTGAGGTATTTATCTGGGCTCGTTTAGGAGCGGTTTATGTACCACTTATGCATTATTTTGGCACTGTTTTGGAGGCATTAAACCCATCATTTGGGAGATGTTTTAATGATTGTTTTGGAGGCATTAAACCATCATTTGAGGTTGTTTTAAAATCTATTTTGGAAGCATTAAACCCATCATGTGAGGGTTATTTTAGTCACTGTTTTGTGGCATTTTAGTTAGCCGATTTAAGACAATTCATAGGGATATTCTTGCTCAAATTCTTCACTATTTTCGAGCCACTTTAGGAGTCGGTTTGGGCTGATTTTGGCACAGATTTTAGGGTATTTTTGGGCTGGTTTGGGAGCGATTTTTGCATCACTTTGAGATTATTTTGGCACTATTTTGGAGGCATTGAAACCATTATTTTGCGATGTTTTATACGCTTGATTTTTGACATATTTTTCATTATGCTCATTTGTAAATTTATATGTGCAATCTTTCGTTGAATAAAATTCTCATTCTAACTTCTTAGTGTACCTTTGCGAGGTAAATTTGGACATGGTCAAAGCGTTAAATGATCGTGGAGCTACCACTGAAACAGACAAAATTTACGACTTCAAACTTCGCGCTAGTGAGATCTCTCCAAAAAAACATTCTAAAAAATTAAACAACATTTTCAAAGCAAAACCATTTTTCAAAATTTTAAAAAAATATATTTTCAAAATAAAAAAATTATAACATGTCCTTTCGAATTTACGAGAGTCTCTCGGATGAGGTAACCTATGGTTTGAGGTAACCTATGGTTGCTAACATAACTCACGGTTGCTAACAAAATCTCCCTAGTTTAAATGAGTTTAACAACTTGTTTAAACTAAGTAAATTTAAAAAAAAAATAGTGGTATAAGAGAAAATAGTGGTACCAAAATGAGGAACCGTGGGATCCTAACCGGTGTCACTCTAATCAACATTAACCCCCCATAATGCTTGAATGACAACAAAACTAAAACCTTGAAACGCACCTACGAAAACCTTTTGAATCTTAGACTTTAGGACTACTACTTTGGCAGGAGCTTGAAGCTAGCTTTGTGTACAACATGATAAGGAGCTTGGATCGAGCAACAAGAGAATCATCTTCAACAATCTCTCTCCTTAGTCTTCGAGGTAGCTCACAGCGCGACGTAAATCCTCACACCCTCTTTAGGCTTAGTTTTTGAAAGATTTGCCCGAAAGGACCGTTGCTCCATTACCGAGATAATAAGAAGAATGGGGCTATATCGCCTTGAGTCTGAGCAGAGATTCTAAGGAAAGATGAATCCATCCGTCAGCCACATGATTTTGCCTAAAAAGGAAGAGCACAGCAACCTCGTATTCTCGTTAAGCTTTGCCTGGGAGAACGTTTTGATATTGTGGCTACCCATGTCGTTACTGTTGCCACCTCATGGAACCTTGCGAAGCACCGACTGATCCAGTTTTGCTTGGGTCCAAGGACAAGGCTTGCCATCATAAAGAGAGAGCCTAAAAAGATAGAAAATGACAAAAGATCATTTGTTACAGCATCTAGACCACAAGTTAGGGACAGTAACTTATCCCAGAGAGCCGAGGGTGCCAACGAGACGTCTAGTTTCGAGACATTGGTTCCAAAGGACATGTTGTGGAGACCTAAGGTCACTAGACTGGTGCCGTAATAGGGATCAAAAGAGCATTTCCCCGCAAGGATTCTAAGCCCAATGTTCCAATTTTTTGTGTTATGACTGTGTCAAAGCCAGTGTTGATAGCAGATGTACAACAACAGTCCTCAATTGATCTCAAGATCATTAAGGGGAAATCGATCGAAGAAACATTAGAGAAGCTCAGGGTCGATATCATTAAATTGTCAAAAGAACTATAAGGGAGATCAATGATAAAGAAGGTACTTTGTCGGATCATATGGATGAAGATTTCATAGAAATCCTTGTTGTTGAGACCAGAGCCTCATCACACTGAGCGATGCTGCATCACCCGCTAAGGAGAACGCCGCTGATGAGTGGCAAAAACCCATTCAACAGAGAGCTAAATAAACCAAGAAATTTGAAAAGAAAATGAAGGAAATGATGGATCTCATAACAGCACTGTAGAACAGATTTTAGTCACCCAGGACAATGCTTTTAAAGGCGAACCAAACAAAAATCATTTATACTGCAGATGAAAATAAAGAGTCAACCCAGAACACAATATTGGAGAAGGACATTAAACAGATGGTTGAACAACAAGGGAAGCTTTAGTTCAATCTAAAGGAGTACTGATTTCAAAAGGTAGACCATAACTAGAAGAATTAGATGTGGTGTCGTACCCGAAGGGCTTCGTACCACCTACAATCAAAATATTTGATGGAACAGGGAACCCTCGTCAGCATGTTGCACACTTTCGGGCAAGCTGCTATAACGCGGGGGGTAGCGAAGCACTCTTATTTCACCATTTTGTGAGCAATCTCTCTGAGGTCGCTTTTGATTGGTATGCAGAACTGCCTGACAAGTCAATAAAAACATTCATAAATCTAAAGAACATATTTGTCAAGAGGTTCGCTAGAGCTCAACATCATATCACCATTGGTGATCTCGAGGTGGAGCGACAGAAACTCTAGTGAAATATATTCTACGGTGGAGGAATCTAAGTTTGAAGTGTGAGCCACAATTGCAGGAGCAACATGCGATTAAGATCTTACTCAAGAGCTTTTATGGTCTAGTAGCTTTCCTACTCAATGGATTTACAATCAAAACATTTGAAAAGCTACTCAGTAAAGCTGCAAGCTTGCAAGAGGAGGCAAAGCAACTCGGATTCTTGGAGAAAGCTGACAAGTCAAAGCCCGAAAAGACATTTGATAAGAGGTCCAGCACAGTGGCAGTAGTTGACAAAGGCAAGCAACTAATGCAGATTTAGGTAGAGAAGCCTCAAGAAGACTATCAACAATACCATTAATCACAGCACCAACAGGGGACCTACTGTACAGACAAAAGGCGGGTTTAATACATGGCTGATCGGTTGAGCAAAGTCTACTCCTTCAAGGATGAGGCAATGGGGAAGGTGTTCAAAAATTGGATCAAGAAACCCGAGTTCAGAGTGTCAGAGTTGAAGAAACCAGATTAGGTTGATAAGATAGATCACCCAAGATATTGCTCATATCACAGATTTCTTGGGCACACCATAGAGGGTTGTATCAATTTTTATCTCAGTGTTCCGCTTGACTCCTACACAACTGAAGATGGATGGGACACAGTTCAGGTGAAGCCTTCGAAGAAAATATCAAACCAGATTCCAACTCCCTCAGTGTAGTGTGTACATTTCAGAACTCCTTTCCTATTAAAGGATAGTAGATTCTGTCTTTTGATTTTATCATTAATATAAAGAAGGTTATCATGTAAGATCACTGCCAGTGGGCCCCAACCCTCCCCACTACAATAAAATAAGAAAGAAAAGGAGTTTGTCATTATCCATAGTTTATCAGCATTTAAAATATCAATCAAAATGAGAAATGTTTTGTTGTTCATTTTTTGCAGACAATCTTACATCGAATGAAAAATTTACTCAAACGTTCAAGGTTCAATCAAGAGATGGCTAACTCATAATGAATATTCTGATGTTTTAAAATGGTCATGACTTGAAAAAAAAATCAAATTAATGGCCTTATGACTGGGTTTAGCACTTTAAAGATTTTGAACTGGCTCCTATGTAAATTTCGGAATAAAATTATGTGATCAAACTACCAATAGACTAAGGATATCACAAGTCTTTTCATCTTCGACCAAGTGACCGGGTCTTGACAATTGAATGAGTTAAAATATCTTAAAATTCATCTTAAGAAGTACTCGAGAATTATTATTTAGGGGGTTTCAGACATTCAAAATCCTTAACATTTGCTCCACAAGATATAGTAATTCTCAATAATAAAATGGGAGCAATGAAAAAAATCAAAAAAAGAAAACCAAAAAAATTTCCCTCAGAAGAAGCTTGAGGTTGACATACAATAAAAAATTGGTGTATGAATTCTTCCCTAATTAATAAAACTTGAATAACGACTAGAGGAAAATATGTTGAGATTTTCATACCTATTTTATATTGTTTTTAATGATATTGCACTTTAAAGAAAGGTATTTTTGATTTTTTGTTACAGGAATGATGAATTAGTGTCATTGGAGCAAAAAAATGCAAAAATGAGCGAAATTGAAGCGAAAAGGACCAAAATGTGGAGATTTGAACTAGGGCACCGATGGTACCCTCGACATTTTTACCGAGCCCCCGCCCCCGCCGACGACGAGTTTTTCCCAAGGCTACAGGACAAAATTCTTCAGAAGTCCGCCGACGGCGCCTTAGAGGCCGCCGACGGCGAGTTTGATGGGTATGCCTACTCAAGCTATGGATAA